>NC_134363.1:120324064-120624064 GCF_048569485.1 Anomaloglossus baeobatrachus
ACTCGCGAAAATTGTGTCACTGTCCAAATATTTCTGGACCTAACTGTAATAGATATATATATATATATATATATATATATATATATCACTGCCCCTTATTATATAGCATTCCCTCTAATTATGTATGACGCTGTCCCTTATAGCATAGTGTCCTCACTTGTTATATATTGCACCATCTCTTATATAGCGTATTCCCTTTTTTTTTGTTATTCACAGCCCCAACAAAATTAACAAAATAATCCAATATGTAAGGTACGATGATGTACATAACAATATAGGGCACTATGTAATAAAGGAGGGTAATATACAAAATGAGAGGAGACCATGTAACATGTAAACACACAAGCAGTATATAGTATGATCTGTAGCTTGGTCATCATAAAAGAAGTGGGTCCCAAATTTCTTACAGTGACCCCAAGCTGTCAGTGTCTGCCCCTGTGAAGTACAATGTGTCATGAGAAAATAATTTTCCGAATCACTCAAATATATTGAAGCATTCCAGAGTTATTACCAAATAAAGTGACACTGGTCAAAACTAAAAAAAATGGCCCAGTCTGGAAGATGAAAACAGGCTGGGGGTTAAGAGGATAATACACATTTTAGACTCCCTTTGAAAAGAACTTGTATGAAAATCATGTTATAACAACCTGAGAGGTTTCTCGTATCTAATCAGGTTCAGATGCATAAGGTATAACGGAGGAGAAAGGCAGCGCTCCAGTTACATTACCCAGTACAATGGGTGCACTGGATCATTATAGCTGCACATCACAACACAGTGTCTCTTAAATCTCCCAAATGTAATACCATTTAAATGTGCATCATGCCCCTTAAATAAGGGCAGGAGTTTATCTAATGTGTTTGCAGAAGATAATGTACATATTCCCTCACCGATCGTGCTATTATCTGCACAGTTCTCATCCTCCTCTCCACTAGGTGACCAGTGATCTGACTATCCAGATCATTCAGTGCCTTCAGTGTGAACCAGAAGGCACTATCATTATACATAGCAATGATGATAATCACATAACCATCATTGGAATGTATAGAGAAAGTGACTTCCAGTCCCTACAGAAGGCACTGAGTGAGCCAGCTAATCACCAAGGGCAGACTAGGGTGGGAACTGTGCAGATAATGGCAGAATGCACAAACAGTGAGTGATTGAACACCACTCAACAGTTTATACAATACCAAGGAGCTCAAACTAAACTTTTATTGGGCGTTACCGGTGAGTGCATGGAGTGCTCGCTGCTGAGCAGAATAATAAATGGTCTCTCAGATGGAAGCTGACTTCTATTGCTTAAAGGGAATCTGTCACCAGGATTTTGCAATGTAAGCTGAGGACAACATGCTGCAAAGGGTTAAAAAAAGAAAAAGCATCTGTTTCTCTTATCTGTGTGCTATTATTTACTCATTCTAAAAGGTTTATTTCTCTGTGATTAACATTGGTGTGACTCCTCTGCAGGAACAGACCAGTCCGCTACGCCCCCTGCTGTGATAGACATCTCACAGTCAATGCACAATCTCTATTGAGAGCCTGGTGTGGGCAGAGAAGCTCCCAGCTCTGCTACACTCAATTCTGAGATAAAGTCACACCGGCTGCACCCAGTGATCTAAGATAAACATGGTTAGTTTCAGAACCTCTTTGCCTACATTATGCTGCTCTCAGATGAAATCGCAAAAACCTGCTGACAGATTTTCTTTAAGAGCGATACATCTATTTTCAGCTTATGATGTGACACTGGAGGCATTCTCTTCTCTAGTCAACTCCCAAATCAATTGAAAAGTGTTAAGGGCATTCTTCAACCTACCATACATCTTGCTGCTGGGGGTACCTGCAAAGTGTTGCTTGAAGATGGGAATTGAGGCCCCGTGGACATATAATTTCCATTACAAAGACTTAATATAACTTCCATATCAGTGTTGATTTTTTTTATTTATCGAAAATATATTAAAAATACAAATAATTCATTTACAGTGGAACGTATAGTAAAAAAAACAAAACACAAATGCACAGGTACATGATATCTCAATAGTATAAATTTTTATAAAGGCCACGCCATGCCTCATATTATTGAATGCATCATTTCTAGATGTAGTGGTATACGGGAGTATGCCTTTACATATATTTCCAGTGGCCAATACCTAGTCTGACTTTGTAAACCTTGGATCAAATTAACAAGATATTCTACAGAACAGTTTGAAAAGCTATATCAGGCCCCTTTCCTTTCCAAATGTCAGTATATAGACAGAGAAGGGGGCTGGCTTAGCTATTTAATAGCCTGTCCCCTCTGCATAGCACTGATGATGGGCTTACAGAGAACCTGTCAGCAGGATTTAGTGCCGTAAAGTAAAAACATGGCCATAATGGCGCTGTGATGCTGATTCACCTGCAGTGACGGAATCTGATTCTTGGTTGCTGAATATTCTTCCTTTTTTTTTTTTTACTAGCAGTCCTACCTTCATTAAGTATTTAAAACATCAATTTTTATTAGATAAATTTAAAAGTACAAATTAATCCCACACCGTGAGTGATACACACAACCAACAAGAACAAACAAAAAGTTCGGACACAATGGGGCCACAATTGGGGACCCCCTTATATGCGGAGTTATTGTGGAAATCACGGTACTGTTTATCTAGATTAGGGCAAACAAGTCTAGATACACCCTAAATCTGTCTGTCCGCTACCTGTCAATGGAGATATAACTTATGTTACACGCACCCTAAAGTTGAGAAGGTGCCCCCATTCCACGACGGCTAGCCTTTTATAGCTGCCCCTAAACTCCCTCACTAGTACAGATACAGGTAGTTTAGATATTTAAATAATTTAGTTCAATAAAGAGATCACTTATCTTAAACGTTCTCACGGCAGCTCTTTGCATGAACACAGTCCGAAAAAAGAACTCATGAGGCCACAATTGGAGACCTCTCCATTTTTAGAACTTTCAGTACTGTCTATTCAGATTAAGGCACCGGAGTCTAGATACACCCTACCTCAATCTGTCCGCTACCTGTCAATGGAGATATAACTTTCGTTACACGCACCCTAAAGTTAAATAGGTGCCCCCATTCCACGGCGGCTAGCCCTTGGAAGCTGACCCTAAACTCCCTCACCAGTTCAGGTATAGGCAGTTTATGTATTTGGATAATTATTCAAGATGGTCACTTATCTTATCTTATGTTCTCATGGCAGCTTTTCCACAAAAAGATACAGTCCGCAATATGTGTAGCAGCAAATGTCCCTCAAAAGACGGTGCTCTGCCACAAGCACCGTCTTTTGAGGGACATTTGCTGCTACACATGCAGCTGGGCATCAGAATGGCGATTGTGCCTTGAAACTCCTGATGAACCCCAATACATATTAGTGGGGGGAAACGCATCGAGTTTTCTTTGGACATATTGCGGACTGTATCTTTTTGTGGAAAAGCTGCCATGAGAAAAATTGATGTTTTAAATACTTAATGAAGGTAGGACTGCTAGTAAAAATTTGATATACTGCCTCCAAAAAATAATAATTTCTTCTAGTTTGAATATTCTTCCTCTAAACTTTTCAGGATGACATCATTCGTGAATGAGGGCGAACCTTGGGTTGTAGGATCTTCTTCTCCGCCCCTCTGCCTGCGTCCTCTGTTTCTTTTTTAAATTCCACGTCTCCGCTACATGATTGTGGTGGGCAGCACATGTGCAATGTGATTCTACGGGCGATCTGCAAGTCTTCAATAAAATGACACTAGATGCGGCACATGTGCAGACTCAGATGACCTATTCATTAAGCCAATATATTGATTTGTGCATGCGCCGCATCTTGCAACATTTTATTGAAGGCAGTCTGTAGAATCACACTGCGTTCAGTTTTTAAAGGGAACCTGTCACCGGATGTTTATAATACTCACCTAACGGTCGGTGCGGGGCAGACTGGTCGGATGGACGTCTCTGTTCTCCGGGTCCGCTCCTCCTCTTTCAGCCATCTTTGTCCTCCTTCTGAAGCTAGTGTGATGACGCGTTCTATGTCAGCTACACTAGCCGACATTGAGGTCCTGCGCAGACGCACTACAATACTTTGATCTGCCCTACTCAGAACGAAGACGCGCATCCGACCAGTCTACTCTGCACCGACCGTTAGGTGAGTATTATAAACATCCGGTGACAGGTTCCCTTTAATAAAATGGTGCCGGATACGGTGCATTCGCAGTTCGAGATTTCGGGTTAATGAAGAGGTCATTGAGCTGAAATGTCAGTCTGCATATGCGCTGCATCCAGCGCCATTGTATTGAAGACCTGCAGAATCAAACTGCACAGACGTTGCCCACAGCAAACATGGCAGTGTCGCATAATTTCATAAAGGAAAGAGGTCACTAAATAATCGGTGAAGCTGTAAAAGAAAGAGCAGGTAGACTGAGGGGGCGGAAAAAAAGACGACCCTACTCCCCCAGGCCTGCCTCGATTCACGGATGAGATCATGAAAACTTTAGAGGAATATTATTCAGCAACCAAACATCTGTTTTCTTCACTGCAGGTATCCATTTGATCAGCAGCACAGCGCCATTATGCCCATGTATTTACTTTATATCCAGTAGAAATCCGTTATTTAACAATGGACAAAAAAAATCTTTCTAACGGATCCTGCTAACGGCTGCCTGCAGGACATGTGAACTCAGCCTTATTGTACAGACTGGAAAAAAAATTACAAAGAAAATAAGGGACATAGAATCTACTAACAGGCAGAAAAAGGGGAGAAAATGAGACAATTAAGTGAATTAGTCTATTGAACGTAGCAAACAGGGTTTTTACACCCAAAAAGTAATGAGAAATATAGGCAGTATAAAAGCTATGCCAGAAAAGGAGGTGCTGATGGCTGAACTTGTCAGACGAGATCTGTAGAGGTCCAGAAGCTGCATGATCACTCCATTGGTCCACCCAAAGCCCAGCTGTAGAGAAGAAAATGACCATATGGTTAAAGGACGGGTACAAATGCGGTTGTGAGTGAACTAACGAGCTGGAGATTCATGACAATCAGTTTTTCTGAATATAGCCTTTTTTAAAGGGGGAGAGGTATACTATCATCAATCAGAACTTTATCATGGATTCTGTAGATTGGGAATACCTGTCCACTGTGGTGGGACAACCCCTTAATGAAAACTAAGTGTAATTCTGCACCAAGTTTAAAGTTCTTTGGATTTTTTGGTCATCTTACCTGTACTTCATATTCCCCTCCTCCTCCTGGTTTGCCATCACCTTCAACATCATACTGAGGAAATACAAGGAAAGCAACAGTTATCACAATGTGACATCAGGACAGTCATCCATTGGATCCAGCACCATTTACTGCCACTATCAATCACCCTGTATGACTTATTGTTCAAATACTTTATTGGGGATTTAGATTTGAAAAATTTTTGGATAAAGACTCCTCCTGTGTGAATCCAATTTAACAAAGTAGAATTGCAGGAAAAGAGAGATGAAAAAGAAGCTTGTGGCTAATCATGATTAAGGCATAAGCCAAAACGCATCCGTTTCCAGGGGTCCCTTTATTAATTTGCCTTAATTTTGATGTTCTCGACCGATTTGTGTTTTTATATTTTGGATACATTAAAGAAAGCTTTTTTACGTCTTTGCCATGAGCTTCCTTTTCATCATCAGATCTCTTTCTTTTCCTGCAATCTAATTTAACATCCCAAATCTGGGCTCAGAAACGAAGAAGTGTGCGGGTACAAGGTCAGCGAACTTAGCAGACATTAGGGATAGACTAGAGTGCTGGATGTGGCATCACTAATAATAATAATAATAATAAAGTTTATTTATATAGCGCCAACATATTCCACAGCACTTTACAATCAGGTGGGGGGTTGTATAGACAAAAACAAAACAAAATAGTACATAATTCAACAGCTACAGTAGGAATGAGGGCCCTGCTCAAAAGCTTACAATCTATGGGGAAGAAGGGGGACACAAAAGGTGAAGCACACTTGTAGATCTGGCCGGCCATCGTTATGCTAGTTTATTGGTTACATATAAAGATGAATGATCTGGTCTTTAGACAGTAACCTTTTGGGTGCCCTTACGTGCTATTGGTTGTATGTAGGATGTGAGGACAGAAATAGGAGAGAGAAGGTTACGAGTAGCATTTAGAAGGTGGGACGGGGGAGAGTTAGGTTAGTAAGTTGTTATGATAAGCTTGTCTGAAGAGATGTGTTTTTAATGTACGCTTAAAAACTTGGGGGCTGGATATTAGTCGCATTCTTTGGGGTAGTGCATTCCAGAAAACTGGCGCGGCACGAGAAAAGTCTTGGAGACGGAGGTGTGAGGTTCGTATTATGGAGGATGTTAGTCTAAAATCATTTGCGGAATGAAGGGTGCGGGTAGGATGATAGACAGAGATGAGGGATGAGATATATGGTGGTGCAGAGCTGTGGAGAGTAGCGCTTTGTGGGTGAGGGATATGAGTTTGTATTCTATAATGTAGCTGATAGGTAGCCAGTGTAGTGACTGGCACAAGGTGGAGGCATCGGTGAAGCGGCTGGACAGGAATATGACCCTGGCTGCTGCATTCAAGATGGATTGGAGAGGGGAGAGTTTGGTCCGAGGGAGACCAATCAATAAAGAGTTGCAGTAATCCAGGTGGGAATGAATAAGAGCGACGGTAAGGGTTTTTGCAGTTTTGAAAGTAAGAAATGGTCGGATTCTGGAGATGTTTTTGAGATGTAGGTGACATGTGCGAGTGAGTGATTGTATATGGGGAATGAAGGAGAGTTCTGAGTCAAATATGACCCCAAGACAGTGAGCATGCTGCTTGGGAATAATCATCAAAGGTAATTGAGATGTCGGGTGTAGGTTGGTTGGTAGAGGGAGGAAACACAAGAAACTCAGTTTTGGAGAGATTCAGTTTCAGATACATGCTTTGAGAGACAGCAGACAGACAATCTCTGGTATTTTGTAACAAAGCAGGGATGATGATTGGAGATGATGTATATAATTGGGTGTCATCAGCATAGAAATGGTATTGGAAACCGAATCTGCTGATGGTTTGTCCAATAGGGGCGATGTATAGAGAGTAAAGGAGAGGGCCCAAGACTGAGCCTTGAGGAACAACGAAGGTGAGGGGGAGAGGAGTGGAGTAAGAGCCAGCAAAGGAAATAGTGAAGGAGCGGTCGGAGAGATAGGAGGAGAACCAGGCGAGAGCAGTGTCCTTGAGGCCAATAGAGCGGAGCATGGTAAGGAGAAGTTGGTGGTCCACAGTGTCAAAAGCAGCTGAGAGATCCAAGAGAAACAATAGGGAATAGTGGCCTTTAGATTTTGCTGTTAATAGATCATTTGAGACTTTGGTGAGGGCCGTTTCGGAGGAGTGTTAAGAGAGGAAACCAGATTGAGAGGGATAAAGAAGTGAGTTTTCAGATAAATAGCGGATTAGCTGAGAGTGGACCAAGCGTTCCAGGAGCTTAGAGATAAAGGGAAGGTTAGAGACTGGTCTGTACTTAGCGGCACAGTTCTGATTGAGAGAAGGTTTTTTAAGTAGAGGGGTTATGATGGCATGTTTAAATGATGAAGGAAATATACCTGATGAAAGTGAGAGGTTAAACATTTTGGTAAGGTAGTGACAGCTGGGGAGAGAGCCTGAAGGAGATGTGAGGGAAGAGGGTCACTGGTGCATGTTGTTGGGCGGGAAGAGGCAAGGCGACGCGTCACTTCTTCTTCTGTGATAGGCTCGAGTATGGATAGTGAGCTTGAGGTGCGGGAGAGGAGCAGATCCAGGCTCTGAGGGGATTTTTCAAAGATTTCTTTGCGGATGTCGTTGATCTTTTGTAAGAAGAAAGTGGCCAGATCATCAGAGCTTAGGTTGGTGAGCAGGGGTCTGTGCTTTAGGGCTCAGGAGGGAGTTTGCCATATACCCCCCAACTGATGCTAGTTGTAAAAGACCTTGTGACTTGGTGGGAGGCTGCTAGATGGGTAGCATGGGGCTGCCATAATGTGTGAGCCTGGGGCAACAGAGAAGGGCAGCTACAGAGGCAGATTGACCCTGCTCATGAGTGGGCCTGCAGTGACAGACTGCACAGAGCTGCCAAAAGTGCTCGTGAATGGGATGAATACTGAGACCACAGTAGTCAGTAAAAGTGGATCACGGAGGAGAAAAACGGCCGGCAGCAGCCCCAGACTAGTTTAGTCCATGGTTTGTGCAGCAGAGAGACAGGTTCTCTTTACATTGCTCTTGTTTTATTGGTTTAATGTGAAAAGCAAAAGGATGTACGTTTTGTCAAAAAAACCTCATTGCAAGGGGGATTGCAAAATTAACTGTAAAAGGTGAGTATTCACTTTTCTTAAGTTTTGTGATTTGTTTCTAATTAAAATTTAAAGACGTTTGTCCTGTGATTAAACTGTATGTTTTTCTGTTATCATGCAAAACGTAACAATTTTTTAATTGGAATCATATATGTATAGTTATATAGGGTGTTCTTTTAATTTGTTAAAAGGATGGCCATCTAATGTGTGCAGTACGGCAGTCACACATGCTCAGTAGCGGAGATGCCGTCCGTGATATATAGAAGGCAAAGCGATTTCTGCCAATGTGCAGCCAGACAGTCACAAACGAAGCACCAAAAGTGGCACACCACATTACAGATTCGTGTTGCCGGTTTCTGTTATGAAGCAACCATAGAAATCTATGGGCTAATACTGCACCTCCAAGTGGATTTTACACAAAGACATACAAAGGCTTTTTTCATAGACTTCTGTGACCAAACTTTTTTGGCAAACACCTTAAATGACACACCAACTGTGTACAGCTCTGTAAGTCACCGTACAGGCTTTATGCCCTTTATTATGCCATGTGTCAGGGGTCTTATCCCGTGATGGACATTAGAAGAATAGCCAATGATTCTCTATCTAAACAACTTACTTTTTCAAACATCGCTTTATACTTCTTATAAGCATCGTAGTTGACTTTGACCCACTTTTGTGCTAAACTAAATGCAATCTCCTTAGCTTTTTTAGACTGGCTCTTCTCCAAACCTGCCAGAGATAATACAGCGATTACAAGTCATAAAGAAACGTGATGATAAACCTCACTTTAATCTATCGGACATGTTCACACTTGAAAATACAGTTGTATAGTGCTTCAGAGTCATTAAAGAGCACCTGTCACCAGGTCAGAAGTGACTTGTTTCTCATATTTTATTCCTAAGACACTCTGAGGTTTCCTTTTTTTTTCTTTTCTTTTAAATCCACCATACCATTCCAAAGAAATGGCTCTTTTTAATTTAGTTCTCAATTTCACAGTATTTTCCAAGTGGGCGTGACTCACTGGATCCTCTGGGGCTGCCTTATGAGCTACGCCCATTTGGCAAAGACCATAAAAAATTAGCACTAAAATGACATGGTGGCTCAGTGGTTAGCACTGCAGTCTTGTAGCGCTGGGGTCCTGGGTTCAAATCCCACCAAGGACAAGGAGTTTGTATGTTCTCCCTGTGTTTGCCTGGATTTCCTCCAGGTTCTCCGGTTTCCTCCCACACTCCAAAGACATACAGATAGGGAATAGATTGTGAGCCCCAGTGGAGACAGAGATGCTGATATATGTAAAGCGCTGTAAAGTCTCAGATATCTGGAGCTGTATGACAGATTTAAAACAAAACACAACACTAAAACTATGTTCACACAAGGTGTTTTTGCAGCTTTTTTTTTTTTTTTTTGCACGGTTTTTGCCTTGGTTTTATGAAAATCCATGCAAATTAAACACTGGCTTCAAAGTCCCAGCAAAGCCTATGAGATTCCAGAAATCTCATGCACATACAAAAACACATTTTTTTTCCTTACCAAAATGGCAATTGCCTTGGTTGTTTGTAAGAATGAGTGTATCAATTCTTTCACCATTTTTGCTGCAGGTTTTCACCCATAGAAATCAATGAGAAAGTGCAAAAACGCCAGAAATGCCGCACCAAAACCACAGGTTATTTCCTGCTGAGAGATGAGGTTTTGACACATTTTATTGCAGAAAAAAAACGCACTGTGTGAACATAGCCTTAGGGGAGCAAAGAAGAATAAATAAGGCAATGTGCACACACTGTGTTTTTTTCATGTGTTATTCCTTGCAGATTTTAATCAATACTGCAGGGGAAAATGCACCCCAGCAAAGTCTATGAGAATCCTGACTTGCTGTGCACATGCTGCATCTTTTTTTACTTGCAGATTTTGTTGCCAAAAAAGAAGCAGCATCTCAATTGTTTGTGTTGGTTTTTTTTTTGCGTTTTTATAATTCCCTGCAATGCTTTATCACTACAGTGGATTATATGTCAGTTGTACACCTCACCACCATGAGTGGCGCCCTGAGGCTTCAGTTGCCACAGAGTATTGAAATGGACAAGAGAAGATCTGAGAATTTTGAAAATTTTTAATTTGATAAACCATACCTCCCAACCGTCCCGGATACAGCGGGACTGTACCGGATTTCAGCGGGTGTCCCGGTGTCACGATCGTGAGGCTTTTTGTCCCGCCCGTGGCTCCGTCCACCCGCTCTCTCCCCGTCTGACTTTCTCCCCCTCCTAATGCACATGAGCAGAGCAGAGCCGAGCGCTGCTTCACTGCTCTGGCTCTGCTGCCGCTGTTATGGGTGGGCGGCAGCAGCACTCTGCCTGCCGGCACTTTAAATCTGCAGCTCAGCGTGCACTCACTGCTCACTGCTGGGCTGTTTGTGTACGGAAGTGCATCTGTGGGCGGAGCTACCGAGCAACATGCTGAGCTCTGTCCACAGATAAAGAGACTGCAGGAAGAGGAGCAGCTGAACACCAAGGAACGATGTATGTGACCCCCCCCACCTACCCAAAGCTATATGCCTCCAGTCACCCCCTCCTCACCAGAGCTATATGCCTCCAGTCACCCCCCTCACCACATCTGTATGGCCCCCTCACCAAATTTGTATACCCCCCCACCAGATCTATATGCCCCCCAGCACACCCCAGCTCTGTATGCCTCCAGCCCCCTCCCACCAGATATGTATGCCCCAGCAGCCCTCACCTCACCAGAGCTATATGCCTCCAGCCACCCCCCTCACCAGATTTGTATGTCCCCCAGCCCCCACACCAGATTTGTATACCCCCCAGCCACCCCACCAGATCTATATGCCCCCCAGCACCCCCCAGCTCTGTATGCCTCCAGCCCCCTCCCACCAGATATTATATCCCAGCCCCCCCCCCTCACCAGATATGTATGCCCCAGCAGCCCTCTCCTCACCAGAGCTATATGCCTCCAGCCACCCCCCCTCACCAGATCGGTGTGCCCCCCAGCCCCAACACCAGATTTGTATGCCCCCAGCCACCCCATCGGAGCTGTATGTGCCCCCAGATCTGTATAAGCCCCAACACCAGAGCTATATGCCCCTTAGGCTACTTTCACACATCCGGTTTTTGCTCTGCGGAACAATACGGCACTCTGCAGAAAAACCGCAACCGTTTGTTTTGCCGCCGGTTGCGTTTTTTTTTGCATAGACTTACATTAGTGCCGTATTGTGCCGCATGGGCTTGCGTTCGGTCCGGTTTTTGCCGCATGCGGCAGATTTAGCCGATGCCGCGGCCTGCAACGTTTTTTGCTCCGGCAAAAAAAAATGCATCGCGCCGCATCCGGCCGCTGCAGCGCATTTTCAATGCATGCCTATGGACGCCGGATGCGGCGCGATGCGGAAAAAACGCATCTGGCCGCCGCATGCGGTTTCTTCCACTGCGCATGCTCAGTAGCGTGACGCAACCGGAAAAAAACCGGACCGGCCGCATGTAAAAACTTATGCAAAGGATGCGGTGTTTTCGCCGCATCCGTTGCATAGGTTTCACAGCCGGATTGAGCCACAGTGCTCAAACCGGATGTGTGAAAGTAGCCTTGGTAATATCTATGCTACCAGTAATTTGTATGCCCCACAGTAAAGTGTATTTCCCCCAGTAATGTGTATACCCCTTAGTAACGTGTATGCCCCTCAGTGAAAAACACAGACGTTCTTCACTGATGTGTTAAACACGCATATGTTCCTTCATACTCCGTGATTCACGGCACACAGTGGTTGTCCATGTGCAATCCATGATACGTGATCCGTACTCCGTGATTGCACATGGACATATACTCACCTGCCCCCGCTCCTGCTCTCCGTGGTGCTGAAGAATCCCGCGATTCAGCATCCAGCCACCTCTCTCTCACCTCTGCAGCTGCTTCCGAGTCGGCTCTGGCTGCATAAATGAATATGCATGCCATAATGAGCCAGGCAGGAAGAAGCAGAGGGCAGCTGCCGAACTCAGCATCGCTGGAGAAGGTGAGTTGAAAAAGATTTTTATTTTAAATGTCCGTATTTTTCTGGTACATGTTTCACGGATCACACCATAGTGTGGTCTGTGGGACATCAGTGATGCCAGAAAAAAAGCAGACATGTTTCTGTGCGGCAATCACGGATACGCATGTACGCCGCACGGAGACACGGTCAGTGAAAAATCACTGATGTGTGTGCAGAGTGCAGACCCATTGATTATGGTTGGTCTGCATAGGTCAGTGATTCTGGTACGTATAAAAAGTAGCACATACATACCAGAATCACTGACATCTGAAACAGGCCTAATATGAATGCCCCTCAAGTACTGTCTATGCCCCAAGACCCTCCTGTGCTGTATATACTGTAGCCCCAGCCCCTCCTGTGCTGTATATACTGTAGCCCCCAGCCCCTCCTGTGCTGTATATACTGTAGCCCCCAGCCCCTCCTGTGCTGTATATACTGTAGCCCCAGCCCCTCCTGTGCTGTATATACTGTAGCCCCAGCCCCTCCTCTGCTGTATATACTGTAGCCCCCAGCCCCTCCTGTGCTGTATATACTGTAGCCCCCAGCCCCTCTTCTGCTGTATATACTGTAACCCCCAGCCCCTCCTGTGCTGTGCTGTATGTACTGTAGCCCCCAGCCCCTCCTGTGCTGTATATACTGTAGCCCCCAGCCCCTCCTGTGCTGTATATACTGTAGCCCCCAGCCCCTCCTGTGCTGTATATACTGTAACCCCCAGCCCCTCCTGTGCTGTATATACTGTAGCCCCCAGCCCCTCCTGTGCTGTGCTGTATGTACTGTAGCCCCCAGCCCCTCCTGTGCTGTATATACACAGTGTGTGTGTATATATATATATATATATATATATATATATTAATTATAGTATATAAAACCCCCATCCTCCCTTGTGATACATACACAGCAATGTCAGTGTGTACTGTGCGTGGCTAGGTCTGTTAAAGTGTTGCCAAGTGATCACATGCCGAGGAGGAGCTGGATAGAGACAAGCGGGGTAGGTGAGTGCGGCTGCTGCCGGCTTCCCCATATTATTACCTCCAATGTGTGTATATGTATGATGTATATATCTATGTATGTCAGTGCAGATGACTGTGTATAGATTTGTCTGTTTATATTTATTTTAGGGAACTTGTCTTTAAATATGTACCGTATATGTGCGTATGCCTGTGCCCACGATCAGGACTCGCTGTGTCCTGGAGGCAGCGCGTCCTGATCTGCGGGGCTGCACATCTCCTCCGCAGGAGACCACAGCTGCCTGTGCCCACGATCAGGACTCGCTGTATCCTGGAGGCAGCGCGTCCTGATCTGCGGGGCTGCACGTCTCCTCCGCAGGAGACCACAGCTGCCTGTGCCCACGATCAGGACTCGCTGTATCCTGGAGGCAGCGCATCCTGATCTGCGGGGCTGCACGTCTCCTCCGCAGGAGACCACAGCTGCCTGTGCCCAGGATCAGGACTCACTGTATCCTGGAGGCAGCGCGTCCTGATCTGCGGGGCTGCACGTCTCCTCCGCAGGAGACCACAGCTGCCTGTGCCCACGATCAGGACTCGCTGTATCCTGGAGACAGCGCGTCCTGATCTGCGAGGCTGCACGTCTCCTCCGCAGGAGACCACAGCTGCCTGTGCCCATGATCAGGACTCGCTGTGTCCTGGAGGCAGCGGGTCCTGACCTGCGGGGCTGCATGTCTCCTCCGCAGGAGAACGCAGCTGCCTCTGCCCACGATCAGGGTTCAGTGCGCTGCGGTCTCCTGCTGTGTTCTCCCTACGGAGGACGCATGCAACTGCAACAAACAATTGATATGCTGCAGTCTGGAAAGACGCTCCGCAGGTCAGTGTTTGCTGCAGAAAAAACAAGCACAGTGGGCACGGGGTTTCTAGAAACCCCTCCACTGTGCTTGTACTGTACAATGCGGACACAGCAAAAACACGCTACATCCAAAATGCTGCAAATACTGATCGTGGGCACGCAGCCTTATACAATGTGATCAGCAGTGCTGAAAAGGATTGGATGTGGGCGTGACAGATTGCAAAATGGGTGTGGTTAAGGGCGTGGCTTAAAATTGCCGCGCGCCGCATACTTTGTCCCTCTTTCTCATCTTTGAATGTTGGGAGGTATGGATAAACTGCAAAAAAGTGCAAAAAAGGTATAGCAAACCCGACGTTTCGGCTTTACAAGCCTTTCTCGAGGTTTTGCGTGGAAAGAAAGAGGAGACACGAGTCACAGGTGAACTGCCAAGCAAAATAATTTCAGAGGTGCCACATTTTTGCAGTACAGAAGGTTCAACCAGGGATCATGGAATACAGTTTTGGGGGAATAGTGCCACTGCCGGTGAGAGCCTGGGGAGGAAGAGACGTCCTGGTGAGGCAGTGGTGGCAAAGGAGATAGTAGCGTCAACTGTCTCCATTGCCACCACTGCCAGTTTATCTAATTAAACATTTTCAAAATTCTAAGATCTTCTCTTGTCCATTTGAGTGCTGAGGTTATTATTGTACTATATTTGTTTACCTCAATATCACCTACCTACTGAGTGGTAGAGCCTGATTTACCTTATTTTCCACAGAGCATTGCACCTGATTTAAGGTGTAGTGCTCAACCCGTATCCGGAGGAGATCGGTACCGGTTCCACCATTTACACACTCAAATACACCACCAGGTTGCTATCCCCAATGGGGACCGGGTTAGGGTAGGGTCTTAAGGTTTCCTTCAAACATGGGAGGCACCACCCACTAGTGACAGGGACTCAGGGGAGGGGCAGTCACTAAGGGGAGTTAGGAGCCAACACAGCAGTTACAAGTTCTCCAGCAGGAGAGGAAAGGAGTAGACGTGCCTTCCCGGTCCTCCGGTGGGACGGAGGAGTTGTTCATGCGGTTGCCGAGGCATGAGCTTAAACGCTTCCTCGGAACCGGCGCCATGCAGGGTGCAGGACCCTAGGGAAGATCACACTCCAAGTTGGTTTTCCAGAATCTGCCAGGACAGGGAGGTTTCAAGCTTCCCTGGCCACAAAGAGCCCGAAAACAAAGTGCCAGAGAGGATCCGGGGCCATTGAGGAACCGCGGCACCTGCAAATAGTGACACTAGTACTACTCGAGATGAACTGGGGTCCGCAAGTAGTTTTAAGCCACGGGGATCTGACACACAAGGCGCTATATGGAAGGGCCCACCGTGCATAACACCAGACTGACCTCCAAAGGAATTCGGGTTCAACAGATCCCATTACAGTGAGTGACCAGTACTACCCGGGCGAGCTTCACAAAGAGTGAGTAAAGATACCTGGAAACACAGAATCTGACTCAGACTCATTACCGGCACCGCCGCCCTGCACCTTGGCGTTAAAGGCCTTCGCCATCACTACTCCCCTCATCATCCTCCCCGGGGCCCACTCCACCTGTGGGGAGCAACACCATCTCAGCTGCTATTACCATCCGCCCCAGAGGACAGCGACAGCAGCGGCGGCTAATCTCTGGCCGCGTACCACAGGTGGCCTCACGACAATCTTCGTACTACAATCCCCATCATCTTCCCTCCTTATTGATGTACACCTCGGGGCACGAAGCCGGGCAGGCCACCGTGACATCCCAGATCATCACACCGGCCCCGGCGAAGAGTAAACTCAGGTACGAGATCCCGTCCATGATTCCCCCTGCCCTCTGGGTGCTACAGATGCATATGTGGCGCCCCTGAGGCTCCAGTCACTACAGAGGTACTGCACCTCAGCCAGAGGTGTGGTATCCCAGGAGGAGGTCACAAGTTGTTGCACACATACACACATACACTCTTAATTTAACGACACTCCATTAGGCCGTGGTTACGGCAAGTTGAACCTTAAGGGAAGCACAGTCCTGAAGCCAGTCTGGAGGTGGGGTTTAGTTAGTGGGAGCAGACTGTAAAACGTGAGTCAGTCAGGAAGTGGACACGGAGGAGAAAGGTCCTGGGGTCTGGAGCTGGATCAGCTCGTCCCAGGATCAGGGAAGAAGGAGTCTCAGAACCACAGGAAGTGCACTATACACCCATGGGCTCTCATCCACAGCCGGTATACCGGTGTGGAGGGACTTGGCCGCAAAGGGGATCGGTCCCTCAACTAGTGGAGAACTACAAGGCTCAGCTAGCAAACCAGAGGCTAAGGTTACTGTAAGTACCAAAGCCACATCCACACACATCCAGTGAAATGGTGACCAAATAGGACCAAGGGACAAGGCAAAAAGCCACCCACAAGAGGAATCCATGGACACTGGCTCGGGGCTCTGTGTGTGAGGTGTGGGGCAGGCGGGAGAGGCCAGTGCAGGAAGACGACCAGAGAAGGAACACAGAAGGGTGTACCGGCTAGGGCCCATCACAGCAGGACTCAGCACGCCAAGGGCAGTACTTGACCAGCTGTGCTAACCTGTAACTCTTAAGAGCAAAGACCTTGTGACTGCATTCCTGTGTTGCTCAGTTATTGCCTGCGCCTCCGGCCCTGCACCCCGCCATTGCATTTCAACATCATAGACATTGTCCCCATCGACAGCCCTGGGGCCCAACTCTGCCTGTGGAGAGCTATACCAACTCAGCTACATCACCACCAACCCCCAAGGAACTGAATAGCAGCGGCGGCACCTATCTTGCCGCATACCACAGGTAGCATCACAAACTTTTATCCCCTGTAAATAATCCCCACCACCAATTTAAAACAACACGGCCGGGGTCACGGAACCGGGCCCTGTCGCCGTGACATCCACCCAGGCCAGAACCACGGCCAGGTAACGAGTTCCCCCAGGCCCCAGTGGGGCGTGTCACAAACAGCATGGTGTGTGAGGCTCTCCATAGCTCAGTAACCCGGGGTCGTCATAATGAAGTCCCAGGGTTAGCATGGCAGCGATCGAGTCCCTGTGATCGCATTATAGTGTAATACTATTGTATGTTTTGAGGATTTCGATAGCGTTAGGGCAATGACAGCCAGAGACGAGTTTGTGGTACAAGATGTTTTTATGATATGTAACCACGGTAGATACACAACGGAAATACACAGTATAACAAACACAAACAAATACCTTTCTGAAACGGAGCGAAGGGGATTCCCGGGGCCACGCACCGGACTCCCCCAGGGAGACCACCAGAGCGAACCCCTATACAGGGACTGTCCGGCAATCAACCCCGGAAGGCCTAAATGCGGTGCAGCCGGGACACAAGGGGCAAGCGGTAAAGTCCAGAAGTGTCCGTACGGAATGAAAGTCCAGAATGGTTATGAACCGGAAGAAACCGGGCAGACGTGCTGACAAAAGACGGCAGACGGAGTCCGGGCACAGTTTGAAGAAACCGGGTATGGTCCAGAGTCGGTCGGTAGATTTCCAGGAGGATCCAAAGGTAATCAAGTAGCAGCAGCAGCAAAGCAGGAGCACACAGCAAGCAGTATACTCAGGCACTGGACTAAGCTTAGAGGCGGCCTTTTAAGCAGCTGGACAGGAAGTAGGGCAACAGAACACAAAACTCCATGTTAACCGAGGGCAAGCTTTTTCAAAAGAGGACTGGAAAACCCGGAAACCTGACATATAGGGACCCAATCGCCAGGGAGAGGTAAGCGATTCCTCTCCTTGCCTCCTGAATCCCGCAATCACATTGATTGCGGCAGTTAGGAAGTAAAACTGCCGGGAGTGGCACGGGCACTGCTTCCGGGAGTGAGAGCCAGATCCCAGCTGTAACATCAGCCAGATACCCGGCGGCGATCACGGGGTACAGCGTAGGAACCCCCGCAATCGCCATGACAAATAAAAGCACAAAAAAAGCAGGAAAAAACGTGCAAACACAATAAAAAGGCACATTTTTTCAGCTGCTTTTTTTCCTGCTAAAACATGCTTTATGTGCAGAAAAAATCATACAAAAAAGCAACATGCACATGGTGTGCACACATAGCCTAAAGGGTGCTTTACACGCTGCGACATCGCTAACAATACATCGTCGGGGTCACGGTGTTTGTGATGCACATCCGGCGCCGTTAGCGACATCGCAGCGTGTGACACGTACGAGTGACCTTCAGCGATCCCAAGGTAAAAATCATTGTTTTTGGAGTGGTCGTTCCAAAACCAAATATCGTTGTTTGGGCACTAGCGATGTTGTTCCTCGTTCCTGCGGCATCACACATCGCTATGTGTGACACCGCAGGAACGACAAACATCTCCTTACCTGCGTCCACCGGCAATGCGGAAGGAAGGAGGTGGGCGGGATGTTACGTCCCGCTCATCTCCGCCCCTCCACTTCTATTGGCCGGCCGCTTAGTGACACCGCAGTGACGTCACTATGACGCTGAACGCACCTCCCCCTTGAGAGAGGGATTGTTCGGCGGTCACAGCAACGTCGCTGACCAGGCATGTGCGTGTGACGCTATGTAGCGATAATGTTCGCTACGGCAGCGATCACCACGTCACACGTACGACGGGGGCGGGTGCTATCGCGCACGACATCGCTAGCAATCGCTGGCGATGTCGCAACGTGTAAAGCACCCTTTAGAGTAAATCTAGTCCTTTTTGACCTGGTGACATTTCCTGTTGAAATTACAGCCCCCCTTCCCGCTAACCTATGGTGGTTTACATTAGTGTTCCTCAGCCAGTAACTCTGGGGCGACATGTGGATAATGACTCCCCAGATGTACGTCATCAGTAGCATCAGGGCTGTCTGAACATTACTTGGTACTAAAAACCATATCACTGTGAACAGTAGTGTACAGGTGATCACACAGGGTGGATACACTATGGATTTTACATTCTCCTGATGAAAGATCCACAGTCTAAGATTTTATCTAAAAAAAAATCTGCAGTGTAAATTGACCTGCGGTACAGATTATAAAGCGACAATGGAATTTATGCTCAGGATTTCCCTTGCGGATTTCACTCTTTGCAACACAACTGGTGTAATCGGTGGAACACCTGCAGCGTTCTGTTCACTCTTCTCTCTATTTTTAACAAGTTCTTATTTTTTATTAACATTACTTTAATTACATTTGTTGTAAATGCTTTGTAAGAGTGAAACCAGACCATGCGGCCGTACATGTGTTCACAAACCATGTCCACCCCTTGCAAACCTCGTGGGTAGGACTGATATGCAAACACGCATTAAGCCGTACTGTCTGGTTCCACCCTCAGTTGGGATCCCCAGAAACACCTGTGAATGGCACAAAACTATCCAACATTTATAAATTCATCAATCATCTCAAAAATTGCACATAATTTGTTTTACATCTAAAGTGCTCCTCACCTTCAATGACTATATGCTGTAAAGGAGGCCAGGCATTTGGAAAATCCCACTGCTCACCAGAGTCTTTTAAGGAAGTTGGAAGTCCATTCTGATATGATAGCGCTTTACTTTTCTGTCAAAATTCATTAGTACGTTTTAGCTTAAATACATGGAAAAAAAAAACACATTTAAAAAAAAAGGGTTGAACAACTCGAAAGCTCAATAATTTTAAGGGGAGAGCATGTCAGTCACATGGAGGTCCCACGACCTTCCCCGACTCAGTCGCTCAGCCTATGAAGAATTTTCAGAGAACAAGCCTCATAGGCTACAACAGCAGCCACCACTAGATCTCACGCTGCGCTCCGCGAGGACCGCTGGCGGTAATGACGAGCGGTGATATCATGAAGTTACCACAGCACCCGGGTCACACAGAAGGTAGAATAAGAGCAGACTGCAGTGACAAGCAGTGACATCATGAGATTACCACAGTTCACAGCTCTCGTGCTACCTTCTGTGAGACCCGGCAGTGGTGACCCTTCCAGCCTATGAAGCTTGTTCTTTGAACGCTCTTCATAGGCTTGGCGACTGAGTCACGGAATGTCGTGGGACCTCCATGTGGACTACATCAGCGCTGTTTGGGGTTCTTTTGAGAATAAATTAGTAAACAAGGGACTGTGACCTGTCTATTTCTTGAATTCTCTCTTGTTATGTCTTTTTTGTTCACTGGTGTGGACTATGTCATGGGTTTTTTTTAACAAACTGGGATAGAGTCGGGGTATGTTTTTGTATGTTTGTTTGTGAGTTTTTTTCTCTTTACATCTACTGGGTTAGTAATGGGGGTGTCTGATAGACTACCTATCCATTACAACACCATGGCTTAATGCCAGCTGACATTACACAGTTGGCATAAACTGCACAAGTATGTGTCAATTGCCACCATACCAGAGCAATCTGGAAAAGCCGGATAAAGCGCTAGAATTGGTGCATCCAATGGATGCACCACTTCTGGGGTAGCTGCGGGCTGCTATTTTTAGGCTGGGAAAGGCCAAATAACCATGGGCCTTCCCACTCTAATAATACCAGCCCCCAACTGTCTGCTGTACCTTGGCTGGTTATGAAAAATGGGGGGACCACACATTTTTTTAATTGATTTAATTAATTTAAAACATTAGCATGGGATCCGTTCTAATTTTCATAACCAGCCAAGGTACAGCAGACAGCTGGGGGTTGCAATCCACAACTTCTGCTTTACCTATTTTCAAAAATTGGGGGGACCCTATATCATTTTTTTCCTTTAATTATTTATTTTTTTGGCAAAATAGCTGTACAAGTTATGTAGCTATCTAGCATTTATCTATCTTTGCATATATATTACACATAAAAAATACATTCATTTCAGTATCATCCGTTTTTTTCTGATACGTGTCACAAGGATGCCATCCTTGTGCTGTATGTATTTCATCTGTGCTGCCAGAAAAAACGGACATATCCCCGGATGGACACGCACACGCACGTGGCTCACACAGACTCACGGTCCATGTGAAAGCACTAAAGGGTGCTTTATACGCTGCAACATCGCTATCGATATATCATCAGGGTCACGTCGTTAGTAACGCACATCCGGCGCCGTTAGCAACATCGCAGCGTGTGACACCAAGGAGCGACGATCAACGATCGCAAAAGCGTCAAAAATCGTTGATCGTTGACACGTCGCTCCTTTTCATAATATCGTTGGTGGTGCATGCCGCTGGTTGTTCGTCATTCCTGCGGCGTCACACATCGCTATGTGTGACACTGCAGGAACGACGAACATCTCCTTACCTGCGTCCACCGGCAATGCGGAAGGAAGGAGATGGGCGGCATGTTCCGGCTGCTCATCTCCACCCCTCCTCTGCTATTGGGCGGCCGCTTAGTGATGCCGCAGTGACGTCACTATGACGTTGAACAAACCTCCCCCTTGAAGGAGGGATTGTTCGGCGGTCACAGCGACGTCGCTAAAAAGGTATGTGCATGTGACGCTGCCGTAGCGATAATGTTCACTACAACAGCGATCACCAAATGTCGCACGAACGATGGGGGCAGGTGCTATCGCGCACGACATTGCTAGCTATCGCTAGTGATGTCGCAGCGTGTAAAGCATCCTTAAGGTGTGAAAATGACACCATACCAGAGAAACGGATGTGTGAAAGAGGCTTTAGGTAAAGATGGCTGTCTGTGACTGTGGTCAAAGAAAACAGGATAAGGTCAGCTATAGTTCTGGAGATTTCTCACTCACCTTATACAGTCATATGAAAAAGTTTGGGCACCCCTATTAAAGTTAACCTTTTTTCTTTATAACATTTTGGGTTTTTGCAACAGCTATTTCAGTTTCATATATCTAATAACTGATGGACTGAGTAATATTTCTGGATTGAAATGAGGTTTATTGTACTAACAGAAAATGTGCAATCCGCATTTAAACAAAATTTGACCGGTGCAAAAGTATGGGCACCCTTATCAATTTCTTGATTTGAACACTCCTAACTACTTTTTACTGAGTTACTAAAGCAAATTGGTTTTGTAACCTCATTGAGCTTTGAACTTCATAGGCAGGTGTATCCAATCATGAGAAAAGGTATTTAAGGTGGCCACTTGCAAGTTGTTCTCCTATTTGAATCTCCTATGAAGAGTGGCATCATGGGCTCCTCAAAACAACTCTCAAATGATCTGAAAACAGAGATTATTCAACATAGTTGTTCAGGGGAAGGATACAAAAAGTTGTCTCAGAGATTTAAACTGTCAGTTTCCACTGTGAGGAACATAGTAAGGAAATGGAAGAGCACAGGTACAGTTCTTGTTAAGCCCAGAAGTGGCAGGCCAAGAAAAATATCAGAAAGGCAGAGAAGAAGAATGGTGAGAACAGTCAAGGACAATCCACAGACCACCTCCAAAGACCTGCAGCATCATCTTGATGCAGATGGTGTCAATGTGCATCGGTCAACAATACAGCGCACGTTGCACAAGGAGAAGCTGTATGGGAGAGTGATGCGAAAGAAGCCGTTTCTGCAAGCACGCCACAAAGAGTCGCCTGAGGTATGCAAAAGCACATTTGGACAAGTCAGTTACATTTTGGAAGAAGGTCCTGTGGACTGATGAAACAAAGATTGAGTTGTTTGGTCATACAAAAAGGCGTTATGCATGGAGGCAAAAAACACGGCATTACAAGAAAAGCACTTGCTACCCACAGTAAAATTTGGTGGAGGTTCCATCATGCTTTGGGGCTGTGCGGCCAATGCCGGCATCGGGAATCTTGTTAAAGTTGAGGGTCGCATGGATTCAACTCAGTATCAGCAGATTCTTGACAATAATGTGCAAGAATCAGTGACGAAGTTGAAGTTACGCAGGGGATGGATATTTCAGCAAGACAATGATCCAAAACACTGCTCCAAATCTACTCAGGCATTCATGCAGAGGAACAATTACAATGATCTGGAATGGCCATCCCTGTCCCCAGACCTGAATATCATTGAACATCTGTGGGATGATTTGAAGCGTGCTGTCCATGCTCGGCGACCATCAAACTTAACTGAACTGGAATTGTTTTGTAAACAGGAATGGTCAAATATACCTTCATCCAGGATCCAGGAACTCATTAAAAGCTACAGGAAGCGACTAGAGGCTGTGATTTTTGCAAAAGGAGGATCTACAAAATATTAATGTCACTTTTATGTTGAGGTGCCCATACTTATGCACCCGTTAAATTTTGTTTAAATGCGGATTGGACATTTTCTGTTAGTACAATAAACCTCATTTCAATCCAGAAATATTACTCAGTCCATTAGTTATTAGAGATATGAAACTGAAATAGCTGTTGCAAAAGCCCAAATTGTTATAAAGAAAAAAGGTTAACATTAATAGGGGTGCCCAAACTTTTTCATATGACTGTATAGAGCGCATTATAAAGTTCAATACATCAATATTAATAGAAGAAAATTAACAAACCTCCAAATAGGAGACAGCTTTCTCTACAACTGCAGTGTCTGTATAACATGAAGCCCAAAGTGGAGCCAAGTTAGTTGGGTAGAAGTTTTGATTTCTACGAGCATCATTTATATAATAGTCCAGCCAGATCCCCAGAGTCTCATCCCACAGAACAGCCTGTACAGCCTCAAGCCGCTTGTCCAGAGCAGATGAAAATGTAGATGCCTTATCAGGCATACCTATGGTAAAGTACAGAAAATAAAGGATGCAGTTATACATGGGACAGAAATGATAGGTATGTAAATTTCCCAGATAATCCAGGGTATTGCTTCTTAGATAGATTATAGGTAAAAACAGCATATAAATGTGCTCGCCACTCAGCCCAACTTGAGTTTCGCCTGATCAGCTTAGTCTGGGGCAACGTCAATAGTGAGAATCTCAAATCAAACAAGAGTGCCAAGCACTTTTCTACATGCTGTTTTTTTAAAAAAAATTCTATCTAAGAAGCTAGCTCCTGTGTGATATGGGAAACCTGAATACAGCTTCTATTTATATAAAGCCTGTTTGATTCTGAATAACATTTCCCAGCAATTCAGGACATATAAGCTAAGTTCTAAACCTGCGCGGTGTTTATAAATAGTTATGTGGCTTACTTTGGGTGTGTTTGCAGGCAGTATAAGGCCACGTGCACACATTGAGAATTTGGTGAGTTTTTTACCTCAGTATTTGTAAGACAAAACCAGGAGTGGAAGAATCAGAGGAAAAGAATAATATAAATACGGGCACCACTTCTGTATTTTTTATCCACTCCTGGTTTGGGGTTACAAATTCAGAGGTAAAAACTCACCAAATATGCAACGTGTGCACGTGGCCTAATACTGTCATGTGATGTTTGGCTTTACACACACCTGCTGGCACAGCGTCGTCAGACACTGTTCACACCACAGAGTCTGACAAGCAACCTGAGGCTTCTGGAGTGTTCAGCCTGAGCCAGGCATCGGCCGGTTCAGGTTCACTGGTCTTCAGCTCTGCAGGAGTTAATTCTTGCAGACTTGTGAGCAGGACCTAAAAGCTCAAGTTCCTAATTGTCACGTTCAGTTGTCTCCTCCCTGTTTAAAGCCTGGCTTTTTTACAGTATGTGCCATTGATAGCTTCAGCATAAACTCCAGCAATCCCAGTCTTGCTGGTTATCCTGTAAATGGTGATCTGTGTTGCGAAATGGTGTGAACGTTCCCCTGTTGTGCGCTATTTTCTTCCCATTTTCTTTATTCCCCTGTACACATATTGTCTCTTTTTTTGTGTTTGAGTGCAGTGTGTACGAGTTTCTGTTCTCCGTTGTCCGTGTCGTTTTGTGGGGTTTTGTCATTGTGTTTTCCGGCTCGCCGCAAGGAGGAGTAAGATCTGGGCTCGGACAGGAGTTAGGGTCACGCTGGGGGCTCGGACCTGACTACCATTAAGCTTACCTTTGAGATATGGGACAGCGCAGGTTCGCAAGTCAGGGCCAGGATAGGGGCCCCTGTCCTGTCATTACATACCCTGTGACAAATACTAACTGTGGTTCTGATATGTTTTTAGTGACTTGGTGTTACAAATTGCTTTTCCCAAAACCATTGTTAAGAAAAATCTCATTTGTCGCCTGTCTTGATAAAGGAAAGCTAATGAATGTACAAAGTACACTACCATGTAAGTTATAGAGTGTTCAATAATCCTCATCATTTCATCTTATTTGAACACTGGTATACATAGTAATTCATAAACCATTACCCTCAGCCCCAATGTCATTTTACACAGTCATCAATTCAGGTATTGGCTCTTAAGGTTTGAAGGTTTCTCACCTAGATCATTGTAGAATTTAGCCATTAATCTCTCAACCCGACACAGGATGGCATTAAGGTCCGCAGGAATCACTTCATTGGTTTTTGTGTCTAGCAGACTGTTTGTAGAACCATAGAACCAACGTGACGAGAAATCCCAACCGGACTCAGCCGCTGCTTTTAGCTCTGAATATAATAGCTGTTTTGCATCTGAAGAAAAACAATGAATTGGTGACAATGTAAGAATATGACGATCCAGATATAATAGAAGGCAATCTAAAAAGTGTCCTACCAGGTGTGAGAGTTTCAGCCAGCTCATAATCTTTAGAATAGGACTCGGGCCTAAAAATAAAAAAAAAGTAGAACTGGAGTTTAGCTTAGACTAATTTCAATGATCTAATTGTTAGCATGTCTCTAACAAGTCAATAAAACAGATATGATAGCCAGTATCATGTTCCATGATGGGATCCAACTCACCTAAGAGTTTGTATTTTCTTTCCTACATCAATGGCTATGAAAAATTATCATTTTTTCAATATATTTACATGTTTCAGCAAATAAGTTTAGTGTCCTGATTGAGTGAGATGACTCTATTAAAGCGGACAACCAGGATAGTTGCTGAATGTAAGATCTCTTGGGTCTGCCCGATCATGAGAATGGAAGTCCACCTCCATGCGTGACCACCTCTCCATTCAATGTCTATGTTAACAATTATCAGATATACCCACTACCACTCAACGGAGTGGTGGCAATGAATGCACACTAATACTTTGGGGGTCTGACCACCTAAATGTTAAGGTCATTCTGCAGTACTATGTGATTATATCCTAACATGAGTAAACTCGCAGTATCTTAAGCTTATTTCATAAATTGAATTTTTTCAGAAGCACATAAAAATCTAAATGAGATACATGAAAAAGAACACTGATCAAAATTAGAGAACACTTTCAGATACCTGCAAGAGATCAGTGTTAATCTGGTACCTGGTGCTAATTTCCTTAATTATCTGACAAACCCTATGCAACTGGCAGCCTAAAGGTCCAGTCACACTAAGCAACTTACCAGCGATCCCAACAACGATAGGGATCGCTGGTAAGTTGCTAGGAGGTTGCTGGTGAGATGTCACACTGCGACGCTCCAGCGATCCCACCAGCAACCTGACCTGGCAGGGATCGCTGGAGCGTCGCTACACAAGTTGCTGGTGAGCTCACCAGCAACCAGTGACCAGCCCCCAGCGCCGCGTGGAAGATGCTGCGCTTGGTAACTAAGGTAAATATCGGGTAACCAACCCGATATTTACCTTGGTTACCACCGCACAGAGCTACACGTGCAGGGAGCAGCGCACACTGAGCGCTGGCTCCCTGCTCTCCTAGTTACAGCACACATCGGGTTAATTAACCCGATGTGTGCTGCAGCTACATGTGCACAGAGCAGGGAGCAGCGCACAATGCTTAGCGCTGGCTCCTTGCTCTCCTAGTTACAGCACACATCGGGTTAATTAACCTGATGTGTGCTGCAGCTAAATGTGCACAGAGCAGGGAGCAGCGCACAATGCTTAGCGCTGGCTCCTTGCTCTCCTAGTTACAGCACACATCGGGTTAATTAACCTGATGTGTGCTGCAGCTAAATGTGCACAGAGCAGGGAGCAGCGCACAATGCTTAGCGCTGGCTCCTTGCTCTCCTAGTTACAGCACACATCGGGTTAATTAACCTGATGTGTGCTGCAGCTAAATGTGCACAGAGCAGGGAGCAGCGCACAATGCTTAGCGCTGGCTCCCTGCTCTCCTAGTTACAGCACACATCGGGTTAATTAACCTGATGTGTGCTGCAGCTAAATGTGCACAGAGCAGGGAGCAGCGCACAATGCTTAGCGCTGGCTCCTTGCTCTCCTAGTTACAGCACACATCGGGTTAATTAACCCGATGTGTGCTGCAGCTACATGTGCACAGAGCAGGAGCCGGCACTGACAGTGAGAGGGAGGAGGCTGGTAACAAAGGTAAATATCGGGTAACCAAGGACAGGGCTTCTTGGTTACCCGATGTTTACATTGGTTACCAGCCTCCGCAGAAGCCGGCTCCTGCTCCTGCACATTTAGTTGTTGCTGTCTCGCTGTCACACACAGCGATCTGTGCTTCACAGCGGGACAGCAACAACTAAAAAATGGCCCAGGACATTCAGCAACAACCAACGACCTCACAGCAGGGGCCAGGTTGTTGCTGGATGTCACACACAGCAACATCGCTAGCAACCTCACAAAAGTTGTTCGTTAGCAACGATGTTGCTAGCGATGTTGCTTAGTGTGACGGGGCCTTAACTTTCCAGTTTGCACTGACTTTGCAAAAATGGTATGCCATTCCAAAGTGACTGAAACCCTTTGGCATCAGGTTGTCCAGATGAAAGCCAAAGGGGTGACACTATCAGACATGGCAAGAGAAGTTGGTCATTCCAACTCTGTGATTTCAAGAATATTGCAACTTTACAACATCACAAACTCTTTCAAGTCCCCCAAGAAGGCTGGTCGCCCTCAAAAAACAAGTGCAAGAGAGGACAGGACAATGCGAAGAATCTCCATGGGTAATCGTTTCAACACAGCAGCTGGAATTTCTTGGCAGTTCAGCACTGAATAGGGTAAGGATCTGTCTCATCATACAGTGTCACGACGTTTAAGAGTATTTGGACTGAAAGCCCACTCTGGAGTGACCAAACCTCTCATTAGCAGAAAATCAAAAGGCTTCACTCACCATTGGTGAGGAGCATATTGTGAGGAGAAGTGATCCACAGTTCATTTTAGTGGTGAAAGCAAGTTTAAGTAAAACATGTTTGTTGACAAACTGGGGAAAGACTGAACCCAAAGTGTGTTGAGAAGTCAGTGAAAGGTGGTGGAGGCAGTGTCATGGTTTGGGGAATGTTTTCTGCAGCAGGAGTTGGATCTCTCATACAGCTACATGGCAGAGTGAATGCAAGTGTGTATCAGAACCTTCTTCAACAACACGTGGTTCCTTATTTGCATTCATCACTCAATCAGCCAGCAATTATCATGCAGGACAATGCCCCCGTCACACAGCAAAACAGGTAAAGCAGCTCCTTGAAACTGAAAATATAAAAACAATGAAATGGTCACCCCACAGTCCTGATCTAAACCCAATAGAAAACCCCTTGGTGACAAAGTGATGGCCAAGAAACCCGCAACAGTCAAAGAACTGTGGAAGAGACTGGAATAAGAGTGGACCAAAATCACACCAGAGCAGTGTGAGAGACTAGTGATATCCTGTGGCTGTAGATATGCTGGAGTCATACAAAGCAAAGGCCAGTACACGTCCTACTGATCGGTGACTGTTGTTACCTTCAGAAAATTTACTGAAAATCTTTCTCTGTGCTACAGTCATTGCTGTTCTCTAATTATCATCATCACGTTTTGGACAAAATAAAGGTTTTATGTTGCTAAACTTTGGATCTTTTGTAAAACACTGTTCTAGTGGCATGGTGCACCCCTTACACAAAACCTTCAAATGTTCATCAATGTAGATTACATTATTTCTGAAAAAAGCAAGTGATCATACGTTATTCTCTAATTTTTATCTCCAGTGTATTTCCGCAAACCACTATCCCGGTGGGAAAGTGACAGATGTTGTTCATGGCATAAGCTCGCAGAGTTGCCCAATTCCAACATTGGAAAAAGGGCTTTTATAACAGACAACCCCTCTCTTGTGATCAATCATAATCCTAGTAGATGTGCATGATTTTTGCTTCCACTGAAAACCATTGAATTTCATATGTAGACTCCTGCATCAGCCTACCTTGGCCCCCCTGCCGGTACATAATAGCGATTTAGTGTGTAGTTCTTTCCATTCTGTTCCACTGAAATACTCCGTTTTGTCATCCAAAAATTGTACTCTTTTTCCAAAATGTTGATGTTATTCCTTAGAGAGAAGAAAAGTGTTGTGTTATTAGTGTTAATAATCAGATTGCAGACTAGCCGGCAGATACGTGACGTCACTACCTGAGAAAGGTCTCATTATTGCGAGCGGCCATGTAGCTTTCCATCATCAAGGTGAGGAATGGTGGTTGGCTCCTGTTCAGATAATAAACCCTGCCTCCATTGGGGATAAAGCCATAACTGTTTGGTCAATAAGAGAACATGTCTTAGGGTTTATTTCCATTTTTATTATAACCTACCAGTCTGTTATATATGTGTAAAAAATGTCACCTGCTATAAATGCCACTGTCCTCCTGAATCTGGCATTGCTTATTTTTTGTTCCCTTGTCTCTCCATTACTGAGATATGGCCCCCTCTTCACTATATATAAATCTATTTGTTATTAGCCAAGTGGGCGTGGACCTCATTATGCCTCCCACAAAGAAAAGGTATGTTTACACCCACTTGACTAAAGAAAGTATGAGATTTACATACAACGAAGAAAATGGCATATTTCAGGAATGGAGAGGTGCATTTAAACCAGGTAGAAAAATTACATATTTATGACAAGTGACAGGTCCTCTTGAATTATTACACAGGTGATGTTGTGTTTTGTTCAAAAGTCACTCATTTTTCACAACTTGCAAGGGAATATTTTCTTTTATGAATCTGAAGAGCTCCAAATTTCCTGCAGAGCTATCTGATGCCTCCACCCACCACTAGGGGGAGTTTATGAGCTTTCTGCATACTACCGTGTTTCCCCGAAAATAAAACTGTTTTATTTTATTTTTTGCCCTGAAAAATAATAGTGCTTATTTTTGAGGTAGGTTTACCATCCCAAAAAAGGCAGACACCTCCCAGGAGAATCATACTTACATACAGACTTCTCCGTCACTCCCAGGTCCTTCTGTGATCCACAGTGGGTACTCCCAGCATATCATTATGTGCTCCACAGCTGTGCTCCCCTGCTTCTGGCCGGCACTCACACACACACACACACACACACACGCACACACACACGCACACACACGCACGCACGCACACACACACACACGCACGCACACACGCACACACACACACACGCACGCACGCACGCACACACACACACACACACACACACATCAGATCACTGGGACATCATACACACACACAGAAATATCCGGTGATACCTTACTGCTTCTGTGGCGCCCCTGACCTGGTTAGGCACCACTGAGTACTGCACCCATGCTGGGGACAGTACAATACAGGTAATCCAGAAGGCTGACCGAGGTGTGACTACACAGGCGCATAGTGATCAGGTCTCACACATGTACCTATGAGAGGACCCCTGGGGATCCCAGGAGGGGGAAAAGCCTTCACCTTCACTGGAATAGTGGAGGGGGCCAAAAGCCTCCATCTCCTCTCAAGGGGTGTGGTAAGAGAGCCTGGTTGCTAGGTGGCGTAGGCAAGAACAGGAGAGGAGGAGCAGTGAGCCGGTTCAGTGCAGAGTCCAGGGAGCTCCGAGAGGAGCTGACCCCTACCCCTGGGGCTGTTGCAGTCTGACAGCGCCCGCGCAGTGGCTACCGACGGGGGAGAACGGTCACCTAGGAGTGCTACCCGAAACCCGTCTCCAGCTAAAGAGAGAGCACAGAGTGGGAAGTAAGGAGACTGCTAGGGAGTACCAGGCCCAAACGGGCGGCAGATCCCGGAGCGGGGATAGATCCACCTTTCCTTGCTAAACCTGCCGGTGTGGGGCCCTCAAAGCCCACACCACAACACCTAAAAGCCGCAGCCACGTAGCCACAGTTAGGGCCCATAGTTCACAGGAGGCAAGCAGCTGGAGTGATCTGGCCCAGGCAACAAGCAAACGGCAAACGAAGGGGAGAGAGGCTTCAGCAACTTCCCTGGGTGACCCCCATAGGGACTAAAAGTCGGGGTTACCCCAAACCACCAAGGGCTAAGGAAGGCGAGTTGGTAGTCACCATCAGAAGTCAGCCTGAAGGATACCTGGTTCCAGCCTGGTTCATCCCAGCTACGCCCGGGTTACTCACCCTGCCATCAACTGTGAGTAAAACCCCTGAAAGACATCCTGCTTGTGTGGAGTTATTCTGCGCCTTGTGGTTCTACACACCTACACAGGGCCCTGGGGCTTGCCTCACTCTCAGGAGGCTATCCCAACTGACTGCACACACCATCAGCCCCAGGCGACCCTCAACCTGCAGTGGCGGTCACCACTGACCGCAATTCTGAGAGTGGCGTCACGACAAATAGAAGATTTCCTACCTGTGACAGGATCCAGCAGAGTGGAGTCCCTGAAGGTAATGCACCGACACAGCGTTCTCGGGGCTTCAGATCTGGCGTCACGAACAGGATAAGGACTAGACCTGTCTAGACAGGTGACCATGTGCCTGGGCGGTCCGCTTGAAAAATTGGAAGCGCCGCCATATTGCCACCATGAAAAGCGCGCTGAAAAACAACAGCAGCCCGCGCTGGGAGAAGTTACCGCCCACGAAGAGGTGTGGCTACCCAGAGATCCCCTGCAGAGTTCTGACCTCGCTTGTGAAGAGAGCGGAAGCGTCCGGAGACGGCGGAACGGAAAAGAAGCCAGCAGCTTGTTGTTAGAGAAAATGGCGTCTGAATGCAGAGACCCAGAGCCGGGCTCCACTGCCTGGTGGTGCCGGGAGCTTGCCGAGTTCTGCGATCAACTGGAGGCCAGGGTCAGAAGGCTGATCAGAGAGGGACGTGCGGAGTTCCTGGGAATGACCGCGGCGGTTCAGGCCTACGAAGAGAGAGCCGCGCGCCGAGTGCCAGACCGGGCGGTGACGACTCAGACCCCGATGCTGCCACCGATGGGTGAGTCCAGTGATGCCCCTGCCAGCGCGAGTGCCCCGACCCCTGCTGCCACGTCCGCGGTCCCTGAAGAGGCGTCCGGCGCGGCGACGCTGAAGCAGGCCGCAGCCACGCCAGGTGCAGCCCGCCAAGCTCAGGCCGCCGCAGCGATGCCCTGCTCGGCCCACCAAGACCCGGTCCCTGCAGCGACTCCCAGTCCGGCCCGCAGAGAACCGGCTGCCACCGCGACCCTCATCCGCGCCGCAGGTGTGACGCTGACCCAGGCCGCCGCCATGCTAGGCCCGGCCCGCCGAGACCCTACCGCAGCCGCAACGCTCGTCCGCGCCGCAAGTGAGGTGCTGAACCAGGCCGCAGCCCCGTCAGGTGCGGCCCGCCAAGCCCAGATCGCTGCAGCGACGCCCAGCCCAGCCTGCAAAGACCCCATCGCAGCTGCGACGCCGATCCAAGCTGCGCCAGAAACGCCCATCCAGGCCGCCGCCATGCCAGGCGCGGCCCGCCAAGACCAGGCCGCCGCCATATCGGGCGCGGCCCGCCAAGAAAAGACAGACGTACCATTGTTTACCCCGGCCTGCAAGGCCAGAGCAGACACCGCTCCCCAGTCTAAGGAAGTCCCTGCTAGGAAGTCCCTGGTAGGTGAGGACCCCGAATACTGGAGACTGAAGGCTGACCTGGAGGCCAAGTTCCCACAGGAGATGGTGGACCGGTATCTGCTCCCTCCGCATACCCCCAAGGCGACTTCTGCAGCAACCATGCCAAAGAGATCCCCGCCTGGGCCGGCTGAAGAGCACCCATCCCCAGCACTGCCACCACCGGAGTGCTCAGAAGAACTAAGGGGGAGGGGAGGCCAGGAAGCTGAGGAGCTGACTCAGGAGCCACCAGCAGTGGATCCATGCCCAGAGCCGGAGATGTTGCCATATTCCCGCTGGGATGAGGAAGACCTAACACCGTCTGCTGAAGAAGATCTACCCAAAAGCCTCACCTGGGAGCTTGTAAGCTGTACCTCGCAGAATCCAGCCCGCAAGACACGGCGCCGTAAGAGAACCCAGTCTTTCCCTGCACCGCAGTCCCCAGAGCAGAGAGATGAAATAACGGCCAGAGACCTAGAGGAGAAACGGTTCCTGAGAAGAGCCAAAGCCCAGGTCAGAGGACCCCTTTGTCGAGGAGTAGTGGAAGATTTTAGCCTAAAATCAGGATACGGCTTTATAGTTGCACCTGGTATGAAGGACGGCATCTTTGTCAATAGAAGAGACGTGAGAGCTCATTTGCCCAGAGGACATCCTGGAAGAAACCTAAGGATGGGAGACACAGTGCAGTTTACCATGCATCAAGGCGAAAGAGGCTGGTATGCGCTAGATGTAACACCATGTCCTAAAGAAAAAGAAACAGACACGGAAGAAGAAAGAGATCGAGAAACCAACAGGTGCCACAGCCCTACAGGCCCAAGCCCTGGTGAGGAGGAATCCACATAAAGTACAGAAAGAAGCATAGAAGTTCCCAGTTTGAAAGTTTGCAACGTTTTCAAGTTTAAGCAATGTGCCCACATAAACTAATGTGAGAAATGAACCTTAAGGCTATGAACTGGCTATAGCCACAAACTCTCGCAGTGTAAATAGTTACACCAGAGGGCACCACCACCACCAGAGTCAGCCTGTTTAGGGGCTTGGCTCGTCTGCAACCAGGGAGCACGTCCGTATATAGGGCCTTGGCTTACCTGCAACCAGAGAGCATGCCTGTTTATGGGGCCTGGCTCTCCACCACAAAGAGGGTACCTGGTCAGCACCAACTGTGAAGGCCGCCTCTGGATCCTGCCAGAAGTGGCTGAAGGCGCGGCTTCACCAGGCCAGGTATGCCCTGAAGACCACCAGACCCTGAAAGCCGCCTCTACATCCTGCCAGAAGTGGCTGAAGGCGCGGCCAACAGGAGAGGCAGATTGGAGGAAAGGTCTGGGGAAACGGATGGCCCAGACCTGGTTACCAAAAGGACCGGTGACCTGCCTCCTGAAAGGGTTTGGGTGGGTTAACGGACTTGTGGGTGGAGGGTGGTGATGTATGGTACCTGGTGGTTTTAAAATGTTTTACCATGTTTTACTGTTTTATGCATTTTAAAATGTTGTCTTGCAGCCCGAGGACGTGCTGGTGATAACTAAGGGGGAATGTGGCGCCCCTGACCTGGTCAGACACCACTGAGTACTGCACCCATGCTGGGGACAGTACAATACAGGTAATCCAGAAGGCTGACCGAGGTGTGACTACACAGGCGCATAGTGATCAGGTCTCACACATGTACCTATGAGAGGACCCCTGGGGATCCCAGGAGGGGGAAAAGCCTTCACCTTCACTGGAATAGTGGAGGGGGCCAAAAGCCTCCATCTCCTCTCAAGGGGTGTGGTAAGAGAGCCTGGTTGCTAGGTGGCGTAGGCAAGAACAGGAGAGGAGGAGCAGTGAGCCGGTTCAGTGCAGAGTCCAGGGAGCTCCGAGAGGAGCTGACCCCTACCCCTGGGGCTGTTGCAGTCTGACAGCGCCCGCGCAGTGGCTACCGACGGGGGAGAACGGTCACCTAGGAGTGCTACCCGAAACCCGTCTCCAGCTAAAGAGAGAGCACAGAGTGGGAAGTAAGGAGACTGCTAGGGAGTACCAGGCCCAAACGGGCGGCAGATCCCGGAGCGGGGATAGATCCACCTTTACTTGCTAAACCTGCCGGTGTGGGGCCCTCAAAGCCCACACCACAACACCTAAAAGCCGCAGCCACGTAGCCACAGTTAGGGCCCATAGTTCACAGGAGGCAAGCAGCTGGAGTGATCTGGCCCAGGCAACAAGCAAACGGCAAACGAAGGGGAGAGAGGCTTCAGCAACTTCCCTGGGTGACCCCCATAGGGACTAAAAGTCGGGGTTACCCCAAACCACCAAGGGCTAAGGAAGGCGAGTTGGTAGTCACCATCAGAAGTCAGCCTGAAGGATACCTGGTTCCAGCCTGGTTCATCCCAGCTACGCCCGGGTTACTCACCCTGCCATCAACTGTGAGTAAAACCCCTGAAAGACATCCTGCTTGTGTGGAGTTATTCTGCGCCTTGTGGTTCTACACACCTACACAGGGCCCTGGGGCTTGCCTCACTCTCAGGAGGCTATCCCAACTGACTGCACACACCATCAGCCCCAGGCGACCCTCAACCTGCAGTGGCGGTCACCACTGACCGCAATTCTGAGAGTGGCGTCACGACAAATAGAAGATTTCCTACCTGTGACAGGATCCAGCAGAGTGGAGTCCCTGAAGGTAATGCACCGACACAGCGTTCTCGGGGCTTCACACTTCCGCCCAACAGTGTTGTGGAATGAGCGCAATAATACGTTTCATTGCAGGTCCTCGAGTTCCACTGCATTCCAGGTCCCCGGAGCAGTATGTTATCACCAGATGTGTGTGTGTGTGTGTGTGTGTGTGTTTCACCACAGGTTCTAAATGCATTCTACCATAGGTTCTCAATGCTTTCCACCAGAGGTTCTCAATACGTTCCACCACAGGTCCTCAATGCGTGCCACCACAGGTCCTCAATGCGTCCCACCACAGATCCTCAATGCGTTCCACCACAGGTTCTCAATGCATTCCACCACAGGTCCTCAATGCGTTTCACCACAGGTCTTCAATGCATTCTACCACCGCAGGTCCTCAGTGAGTTCTACCATCATAGGTCCTCAATACGTTCCACCACAGGTTCTCAATGCGTTCCACCACAGGTTCTCAATGCATTCCACCATAGGTTCTCAATGCATTCCACCACAGGTTCTCAATGCATTCCACCACAGGTTCTCAATGCATTCCACTACAGGTCCTCAACGCGTTTCACCACAGGTCTTCAATGCATTCTACCACCGCAGGTCCTCAATGAGTTCTACCACCGCAGGTCCTCAATGAGTTCTACCACCACAGGTCCTCAATGCGTTCCACCACCGCAGGTGCTCAATGCGTTCCACCGCCACAGGTCCTCAATGCGTTCCACCACCACAGGTCCTCAATACGTTCCACCACAGGTCCTCAATGTGTTCCACCACCACAGGTCCTCAATGCATTGAAAGTGCCTGCCTTACTTAATGAAGTGTCCTGCTGTATTCTTTAACTTTTTTAGCTGCATGAACACTTCAGTAATGAACCGCAACTAGAACTTATTTTGGGGGTAGGGCTTAAATTTAAGCCTTACTCCGAACCCTATGCAGGGTTTTCGGAGCTCTACATAAAAAAATAAAGCATCAACCCTTTTAAAGATATAAATTTCACCAACAGAAAATCCTCATTCAATAAGAAAAGTAAAACTTTGATGTAGTCTGTTAAATTAAATACAATATTTTGATCTTTGTCCTCTCTGCCCATCACCTGTCCACCATGTACAGGAAGTTTTCTATCATCCCTCTGGCCGTGTCGTACATCTCTGACAAAAGAAGTCCATTGATCACCCAGTACGAATCCCTAAAGAACAATTTATGTGAAAAAAATAATGAGGTTGTTAAAGATAAAACTGGAAACTGACTATATTACAGTTTCTTACAAGGAAACGCCCATATAAAATTAAAATGGTTCAGCAGATGGATAATCAATTTTAGACACAAGCTGTGTGGGAATAAGGAAACCTATGGGGCACCATCATGGCAGCCATTCCAGCGATGTGTCACTTGGTGGGCTTCTTGCTGTATTTTTTATAAAATCACTGTTTTATCTGCTGCAGTTTACCAGTTCTCTGACTACTAAGCTCTGTATAACCCCGCCCATACCACTGACTTGCAGCTTTCTGCCTATGCACAGTGTAAACAAAAAGCTGCCAATCAGTGGTGGCGGCGGGGTTATATTGAGCTCATGAATATGGAGGACTGCATGGCAGCAGGTTTACTAGTCCTCTAGTGATACTCTCCTGCTGATAAAACAGTAATTTTAATCGACACTACAGAAAGCAGCCTGATAAGTGACACATCGTTGGAATCTCTGTCTCTACATTATGCTGGTCACAGATTAGGTGGGAAAAACCTGCTAACAGATTCCTTTTACATTTTTCATTCAGAATTTAGGACTGCCCCAGATTTTTTACCCACCAGTAGTAAAACTCCCTGAATCGACCTCCTGGGACTATAACGGGGTTTGGGACATAGATTTGTGAGTGACGATCTGGTTGATTCTTAACATTTTGACTTATCTGAAAGAGAAATGTAGAAGACTGTTATGATTTGCCTTAGTTATTATGATTTGGGACAATAAGTTGTATTTTTTTATTTTCTATGCTTACCTTCCTCCCCAAAGACTTCCAGAGATCGTGAAGGTCGGCAGCCCATGAACGCAATTGTGAATCAGTGATATGATTCAAGAATTGAGGACTGTCAGGAACAAAAACTGTGTAAAAGCAAGGTCTTGCTGCCCTCCTCCCCCAAAACAAGTCAAACTACTGGTATACACATATCACACTAATGTATATCTGTCCTGATTCTCATGCTCAGTAGCCTGCCATCTGCTCTTTTTGAATGGTGAGTTCCTTTTAATCCTTTTAATCTGCATTCTACTGGTACTATAGGTGCTAGAACTTCCTTCCCCTCACTTCCCACCAAGCATTTGGCTTGCCTGCTCTGAACCACGTGTGCTTCTCAATTATGCCGGTATGTAGTATAACAGGTAGGAGAGAAGGAACAGGGGATCAAGGACATTCCTTAACGTTTCACACTTGCGTTGAACGGCATCCGTTGCATTGCGTTGAGTGACGGATGCAACGGATGTGGTGCATATAATGGAACAACGGATGCAACGGATCGTACAAAACAACGGAAAGCTTTTTTTTTTATTTTTTTTTTATTTTATACAGTTTTACCGGCAGCAGACTATTGTGAACGATCAGATGATCACCCGGCGGCCGGGCGCTCAGCTGAGCGCTCTCACGTGCCGGCGGCCGGGTGCTCAGCTGAGCGCTCCCACATGCCTGTGGCTGGGCGCTCAGCTGAGAGCTCTCACATGCCGGCGGCCGGGCGCTCAGCTGAGCGCTCTCACATGCCGGCGGCCGGGCGCTCAGCTGAGAGCTCTCACATGCTGGCGGCCAGGCGCTCAGCTGAGAGCTCTCACATGCCGGCAGCCGGGCGCTCAGCTGAGAGCTCTCACATGCTGGCGGCCGGGCGCTCAGCTGAACGTTCGGCCACCGAGAAACAAAATAAAGTTTCTGTGATTTAAAAAAAAAAAATGAGCATGCGCAGTGAAAAATAAAGGTTTCCGCCGTTCAAAAAAACGTTGCATGCTGCGTTCCTTCCGCCTGACGCAGCGTCAAAATAACGACACTGCGTCGTCCAGCGGATGCAACGCTGACATTTGCGTTACAGTGCATCGTCCATACAAGTCTATGGAGAATAGCGCAGTGCATTAACGGACTGCGCTATTCTCCATAGTGACGGACTGCGCTGAACGCAAGTGTGAAAGTACCCTAATTCCTGCAAGCCCAGGGGTGGGTATATCATTGGTTCAGCCTCTGAAGCCGCACAGGCGCTCAACAGTTTAGGGGTTGATTTCTACCTCCAAAGCAGGTGGAATTGTGTATTTTTAAGAGCTCCTGGGCTGCAAATGCCCATACACTATCATTGCACAGGGGCCCTTTTCTCTCTGTGTCTGACAGTGTTAACCCTTTGAAATCATGTTAAAAAAGTGATTTCTTATTCAGTACAATATCAAATGCGATCTAAGTTGACTGAAAGTACAGTGACTAAAGAGAAATGCACAAATCTTAGTTTAGTAGATACCTCTTATGCCAGTCCGCAGGGTTCCACTCTTCAAATTCTGCTCCAGGCTGAGTAAAAGACGTGTTGACAAACTCAATAATCTTATTCCGATCAACTGGAGGGTTTTTCAACAAATCTTGAAACTTGCTTATTGTTTCAGCTGGAATAATATGTGTGATGTTTAGTACATTAGTATGTTTCTTCAGTGCACAGAGTATGTTATTTATATATGTAAAAGAGCCTACGGTAGTAGATCTGAAGCTTAAATGTATAAACATCACAATTTAGTGGCCAGAGATGTAAGAAGAAGAACAAAAAAAGAGCAAGCCACAACTACAAAGCGAATTGTCAGTTTCCTAAAGGGAAGGGATAAAAAACAGACAGATCATGTGTACTACTCCCTTCAGAGGAGAGCACAAACAGGCTCTAACCAGAGTAGAAAGAAAAGTGGGAGGCCCCGCTGCACAACTGAGCAACAAGACATTAGAGTCTGTAGTTTGAGAAATCTATGCCTCACAGGTCCTTAACTGGCAGCTTCATTAAATATTACCCGCAAAACGCCTGTGTCAATGTCAACAGTGAAGAGGCGACTACGCGATACTGGCCCTCAGGGCAGAGTGGCAAGGAAAAAGCCATATCTGAGACTGGCTAATAAAAGGAAGATTAATATGGGCAAAAGAACAGCAGTGGTGCAGTTAAAAGTAACCTGTCATGTGTAAAATGCTGTTAACCTGTAGATATGGGGTTAATCTGCAAGTTAATAGCATTTAAAACCTGCCCCACTGCTAGGAGGAAATTAACTTTAATCCTCTCAGCAGCATTAGGGTTTCAGTCAAGGGGGCGGCGCTAGCGCAGTTTCAGTCACTGTTCTGTGTATGGAGAGGAGCAGTCAGTAAGTGCAGGGCACGGTTACAGCTGACACACTCCATACACAGAGTGGTGATTGAACCTGCATTGGCACTGCCCCTATGACTGAACCCAAAATGCTGCCCAGAGGATTAAAGTTAATTTCCTCCCACCAGTGAGGTTTAATGTGCAGGCACCAGGCAGGTTTCAAGTGCTATTAAGTTGCAGATTAACCCCATATCTGCAAGTTAATAGAGTTTTTACACATGACAGGTTCCTTTTAATAATTCTAAAAAGCCTGGGAGAGCAGAGAAGGGCAGGAATTGGTGCCAGCGACTGGAGCAGGACGGATGTGTGTGGAGGTAGCTGGCATATAGCCACAATAGACAAACTGTATCCTGAAGAGGGATCATGACCTGTGCCTGAAGAAGAACCGAAACCCATGCCTGAGGAGGATCAAGAGTAACCCCCTGAGGAAGATCCGTGACCTGATCCAAGAAACGTTCTGTCTGTCGTGGAGGACCGTATTTGTGGACCGTTGCTTCCTGTCTAGATGTACGGTATAAAGTGGGGACTGGTGCCGCGCTTAAGTTTATGAAGGCGGCCGGAGAGCTCATTTGGGAAAGTTAAGGCCCAGTCACACTAAACAACTTACCAGCGATCCCAACAACGATACAACCTGATAGGGATCGCTGGTAAGTTGCTAGGAGGTTGCTGGTGAGATGTCACACTAAGCGACGCTCCAGCGATCCCACCAGCAACCTGACCTGGCAGGGATCGCTGGAGCGTCGCTACACGTGGAAGCGATGCTGCACTTGGTAACTAAGGTAAATATCGGGTAACCAACCCGATATTTACCTTGGTTACCAGCGAACACCGCTTAGCGCTGGCTCCCTGCACACCTAGCCACAGTACACATCGGGTTAATTACCCGATGTGTACTCTGCTACGTGTGCAGGCAGCAGGGAGCCGGCTTCTGCGGACGCTGGTAACCACGGTAAACATCGGGTAACCAAGAAGCCCTTCCCTTGGTTACCCGATATTTACCTTCGTTACCAGCATCCGCCGCTCTCACTGCCAGTGCCAGCTCCCTGTTCCCTGCACTCCTAGCCACAGTACACATCGGGTTAATTACCCGATGTGTACTGCAGCTACATGTGCACAGAGAAGGAGCCGGCACTGGCAGCGAGAGCGGCGGACGCTGGTAACGAAGGTAAATATCGGGTAACCAAGGTAACAGCTTCTTGGTTACCTGCTGTTTACCGTGGTTACCAGCGTCCGCAGAAGCCGGCTCCTGCTGCCTGCACATTTAGTTGTTGCCCTGTCGCTGTCACACACAGCGAAGTGCGCTTCACAGCGGGAGAGCAACAACTAAAAAATGGTCCAGGACATTCAGCAACAACCAGCGACCTCACAGCAGGGGCCAGGTTGTTGCTGGATGTCACACACAGCAACATCGCTAGCAAGTTGTGCCTCAGCAGCGATGTTGCTAGCGATGTTGCTAGCGATGTTGCTTAGTGTGACGGTACCTTTACCCACTAAAATTGGACTTGCAGCCTTGCTGTGGTGCAATCCCCGTTAGTGCGTGTGTGCTGTTTGTTTGCATTACTTAGCTAATTGATGACAGTAACTCCTGATTAAGGATTAAGATAGCATTAACAAAACATGATCTTTAGTGGAAACGTGTAAATAATATTGTATTTGTATGCTGTGTATCTGCATCGCCAAATTTCTTAATGGAAAAAAATCTGTTTTTAGTTATCACCTGTGCCATTCCCCAACTGCATATGTGGTGCCCCTGAGGCTTCAGTCGCCACAGAGGTACTGTACCTCATCCAGAGGTGTGGTATTCCATCCGGGGTAAGGAGAAGGTCACAACCGGTTCACACAAAAGCACAGCACTCTCACTCAGTAACACCTCACCAGACATGGTAAGGGCGTGAGTATACCCAAAGCCAGGCCGGGGGGGTGGAGTCTTGAGTGGGAATGCACAGTAGTGGAGTGTGGAGAGATAAGGAAAGGAGATGAGCAGTGGAGGAGCGAAGACCCGTGGCCTGGCATTGATACCGCTCGGCCCGGGCACAGACAGAAGGGGTCCTAGAGACCACGGGAAGTGCAACATCCTCCCATGGCCTTGTTCCACATATAGTCTACTGGTGGAAGGACTTGGCCACAACATGGAGACTGGTCCCTGGGCTAGAGGAGAAGAACCTATGTACTCCACTAGTAAAACCAGCGGCTGAGGTGACAGCAAGCACCGAGGCTCCATCCGCACACAAATTCGCTGGAAGGTGACCCCAAAGGACCAAGGGATGGAACTTTGTGATGCCCCTGCGGTAACCAGGTGTCACAAAACAAGGTAACTTCACTGTAACAGCTCGGGTCCTACATGACTGTGCCAGTCAGTACATACACTAGCACACCAGTACACTTACATTCACAACCAGGGCAGGAGATTCCCCTTAGGGCGGCGTCACACGCTACGATATATTGGGCGATATATTGTCGGGGTCGCGGATTCCGTGCCGCACATCCGGAATCGTTAGAGATATCGTAGCGTGTGACAGCTACGAACGACTGTGAACGAGCAAAAATACTCACCTTATCGTTGCTTGTTGACACGTCGTTCATTTTCATAATGTCGTTCCTCCTTCTGTGCGCCGGTTGTTCGTCGTTCCCGAGGCAGCACACATCGCTCCATGTGACACCCCGGGAATGACGAATACAGCTTACCTGCGTCCCGCCAGCAATGCGGAAGGAAGGAGGTGGGTGGGATGTTACGTCCCGCTCATCTCCGCCCCTCCGCTTCTATTGGGCGGCCGCTGTGTGACGTCGCTGTGATGCCGAACGTCCCTCCCACTTCAGGAAGAGGATGTTCACCGCCCACAGCGAGGTCGTTCGGAAGGCAAGTACGTGTGACGGGGGTAAACGACTTTGTGCGCCACGGGCAACAAATTGCCCGTGACGCACAAACGAAGGGGGCGGGTGCGATCGCTCATGCGATCGCACGATATATCGTTGCATGTGACGCCGCCCTTAGAACCAGGTGACAGGGCTGGGCACTGTGAGCGAACAGGTAGCCAATTGGGAAGGGAGGGACCAGACCTGGGGGAGGGGTGAGTGGCTTGGGAAGTGTGGCTAGTCAGCGGAAGATAGTGAGAGAAAGGAGTTGAAAGAGAAAGTTGTTGAAGGAGAAAGGAGTTGAGAGTGGAGGAAAGGAGTGAGAAGTGAGCGGTAGTAAAAAGACAGGTGTCAAGACAGACAACGGAATCTTGAGACACAGTGAAAGTAGCAAAGACCCCGCAAAGACCTGAGTAGAAAGATCAGCCTCTCAGAGGAGAAAGTAGCTGGAGAGCAAGAGAGCAAGCTCCAAGGACAGAGGGATCCTATGGGGTGGACATCCAGGGCTCCCAGTACTTTGCACGCACGAGGTGCAGATCCCAAAACAGAACAGGACTTCAAGCCATCTGTTAACTCTGCCAGGCGGGTGGGTTTCCAGGACTCATGTGCCACCACTAGTGTCCGAGGCAACAGCAGCAAAGGGAAGACTGGAACATATTTCCTTAAATAGTCCAAGCTGCCTGCGGCAGGACCCAGACACCAAACGGATCTCCAGGAGCTCCACGCCAGGGAGGACCAACAAATACACCAGAGTGCATCGGTGGGAGAGTGGCACTAGGTTGGCTGGCACAGCTATAGTGGACTTGGGCGCACCTGGGATCCAGCACGTCTCCAGTGTGCGAACCCAGTAGTAAGTAAAGGCAACCAAACTGCACTCCCCCGTCTGGACTGATTTATTGCCCTGCGCCTCCACGTTAACCCTCGCCTACTCCTGGGGAAAAGCCCTGCTCACCGAGGGCTCCACCATCCACACTGCCCCCATCCATCATCCCCAGCTGGAACCCGCAGCGGCGGCCCTACCATCCCTGGCCACACACCGCGAGTGGTGTAGTCGGACTATATTTTTCTTTTTCTTTTCTTTTCATTTAAAACTGGTCAACTGTGCACCCGGATCCGGAACCCCTCGACAGTCCGGATCCGAGCAGCCCGGCTGCCCCAGGGCGCAACAACTTCACGCAACCCAACAGGTTCCATGGGCAGGGTTATCGAGGGCGCAAGTCAGGAGGGAGAAGCAAGCGCAGGAAGACAATGCACCGGACTCGACCTCCGAACTACCCGGGATTGGCTGGAGCCCATCACAGTGAAACCCCAGCACTCCAAAGGCGGTCACTGATGTTGTGCAACAATGGAACCTGCTACAGTGAGTACAGTGAGTAAAAACCTTGAGACTGCATCCCTGTGTCGCTCCGTTATTCATTTGCGCCTCCCGCCTGGCAACCCCCGCCATAAACTACTACTACCACCCCCATCCGCCCTGGCCGCCCTGGCGCCCAGCTCTACCTGTGGGGAGCTGCACCATCTAAGCTGCATCACCATCTGCCCCAGAGGACCCATCCCGCATAACTTGCCACATACCACAGGTGGCGTCACGAATAAACTGTCATCATCCTCTTCCTATTTGCTAAATGACACCGCTGGGGTCATGGAACCGGGCCTAGCCACCACTGCGCCCCAGAAGCAGAACCGCTGCCCGGTAACGAGTCACCCCAGGCCCCAATGCGGGCGTGTCACATACTCGAGGCACTACTCTGTGTAAAATAAATACCTGTTTAAGTTACCACTGAGTCATCCTTGTCTGTGCTGTTGCATCCATGTGACCTATTTACATATGATCTGTAACTTATTTAGTCCACAGTTAGAGCTTATACATGTGTCGCCCGGGGACCAGGGGTACTCAGATCCGGGCCACAGGGTCACTTCTGTGGGTATCACGGTGGCGTGACCCGGTCTGTGATCCCGGGCTCCACAGTAAAAGGGGATTTGGTAAGGGAGATTGTCCGTGACGCCACCCACGGTTGTGGTGAGGTTGGAGCACCACCGCTGCTCTGGACGGGGATCCCGGGAGCGATGGTATGGAGCAGCTAGATGTTATTTCTCCCCTTCGTGGGTAGGGGGTTGGCTGTCCCGGGGCCCGGTGATGGGGTAAGCAAGGAGCAGGGCGCAGTGCTGCGGTGCGGTGCCCGAGGGCACGGGCGTACTCACAAGTAATTCACACGGAGTCACTGGTAAACTAGGAATTGCCGGTGTCCGCAGCCTTCGGTACGTGGGTGTTAGTGTCCCACACACGGTGCAGCAGCTCCTGTTCTTTCCCTGCAGCCAGGTGCCTTTCTCTCCACTCTCTTCCTCTTTCTCCTCAGCCGGGAACGGGGAATCCACTCCCCTGTAGTGATCCGGGTCACCCTAGGTACCAAGGGGCCACTACCCTGCTCCGGCTACCTCTGGCCCCATCCTCACTACGGCCTGTCCCGGCCCTCTCGGAGCACGCTTCACCATCAGCCTGGGAGCTACAACTCCAGACTTCTCTTCTCTCCAAACACTCTGCTCCAGCCCCTCCCCTCTGCTCTGCTTTTCTCTTACACTGGGGGCTGTGGTTTGTCCTGCTGCACCGGTGTGAGATCAGATTACCAAGGAGGATTAACTCTTTCTGTGACAACCTGGCTTTGCCAGGGCGTCACACACCCCCTTGGTAAAACACGGCCCGTCCTCGGGCCGTCTAGGCACCAACATTTATTAAAACTGGAAAAAGGAAAAATAAACACATTACAATCATACATTTTCCACATCGGGAGGTACGTTTTCTTAACTCTAAACTGTTCTGCCGCCCCCACCTGCTGTGCAGATGGCCTCCTCCTGAACTTGAGGGCGCTCAACAGGGGTGACAGTCCATAAAACAGTCAACTTTTTAACTTGTGGGTAGCCGTCCATGCTCCACTACCGCTGCCGCCACTCCCAGTATGGGGCACGGGTTCCGTGCTCTGCCTCCTGCTCAGAAGCCAGGCCCACTTGGATGCCCTCGGCACCGGCTACAACCGGCCTCGCTAACTGCCGAGGGCTCCATCTCTCACTGGCCTGCTCCTCCTCTCTGCAGGTGCACTCTGGCTGCTCCACAGCCGTGACGGGGTACCTGGAAGCGGCTGGCGCCACATCTAGGGCAGACTTCCAATCGGGTGCCACCTCCGTTGCGGCCGGGCGGACTGCCGGAGCCGACGTCCTCACCGTGGCGGCTGGGCGGACTGCCGGAGCCGGGTAAGATGTCATCGGGGTTGCGGCTACTGCTTGTCCAGGAACGGAATTAGGCAAAGTCCTGGCGTCCCTGCCTTTACAGTCCTGGTCACATAAACTGCGGTTCCTTCCTCCTGCTCCCCCTTGGTACTCGGGAGCAGTCCTTCCAGCAACTTTTAATATTTCCCTTTCGCTTCCGGTCCTCCGGAGCTTCACTTCCGCCCGCGTTCTCAGGGGGCGGAGCCTCTTTGTCGCGCCCACCGCTTGGGGAAGAAGGCGCTGGGCGGGAGATTTTCGCGCCCAAAATGGCGGCAAAGATGGCGACTTTCAAAATTTTTGCAGCGGAACACCGCTGACAGTCCAGAACAAGGCGCACTTCCTCCAGGTAACTGGATGGGTTCGATCCTGTTCGTGACGCCAAATGTGTCGCCCGGGGACCAGGGGTACTCAGATCCGGGCCACAGGGTCACTTCTGTGGGTATCACGGTGGTGTGACCCGGTCTGTGATCCCAGGCTCCACAGTAAAAGGGGATTTGGTAAGGGAGATTGTCCGTGACGCCACCCACGGTTGTGGTTAGGTTGGAGCACCACTGCTGCTCTGGACGGGGATCCCGGGAGCGATGGTATGGAGCAGCTAGATGTTATTTCTCCCCTCCGTGGGTAGGGGGTTGGCTGTCCCGGGGCCCGGTGATGGGGTAAGCAGGGAGCAGGGCACAGTGCTGCGGTGCGGTGCCCGAGGGCACGGGCGTACTCACAAGTAATTCACACGGAGTCACTGGTAAACTAGGAATTGCCGGTGTCCGCAGCCTTCGGTACGGGGGGTGTTAGTGTCCCACACACGGTGCAGCAGCTCCTGTTCTTTCCCTGCAGCCAGGTGCCTTTCTCTCCACTCTCTTCCTCCTTCTCCTCAGCCGGGAACGGGGAATCCACTCCCCTGTAGTGATCCGAGTCACCCTAGGTACCAAGGGGCCACTACCCTGCTCCGGCTACCTCTGGCCCCATCCTCACTACGGCCTGTCCCGGCCCTCTCGGAGCACGCTTCACCATCAGCCTGGGAGCTACAACTCCAGACTTCTCTTCTCTCTGTCTCTCCAAACACTCTGCTCCAGCCCCTCCCCTCTGCTCTGCTTTTCTCTTACACTGGGGGCTGTGGTTTGTCCTGCTGCACCGGTGTGAGATCAGATTACCAAGGAGGATTAACTCTTTCTGTGACAACCTGGCTTTGCCAGGGCGTCACATACACATGAAATGATTATGACAATTTCTGGATTTAGTACAGCACTCGCAGTATCCTATGCACTGTACATCCACATGGCTCTTACTTTATGCACTTTTTTTCAGGATGATTTCTACAGAATGCAGAATATAAACTCTGGCTCGCTGCATTGAATACCTTCTCCGTAAAGCATTGCTTAATACATTGGTGTATAGATGTATCGATGCAAATTTATAGATGCAAATGGTCTACAGCTCATTAATTTCATATAATTTTTCCAATACTTAGGGGTACTTTGCACGTTGTGACATCGCTACTGCGATCTCGTCGGGGTCAAATTGAAAGTGCCGCACATCCGGCGCCGGTAACGACGTTGCAACGTGTAAACCCTAGAAGCCTAGAAGTAGTGTCGGTCATTTCCTTAATTTTCCTGCAGCGACAGGTACGGTGTTGTTCCTCGTTCCTGCGGCAACACACATCGTTGTGTGTGAAGCCGCAGGAGCGAGGAACATCTCAAACCTCCATCCTGCGGCTCACGCCGGCTATGCGGAAGGAAGGAGGTGGGCGGGATGTTTACGTCCCGCTCATCTCCGCCCCTCCGCTTCTATTGGCCGCCTGCCGTGTGACGTAGCTTTGACGCCGCACGACACGCCCCCTTAGGAAGGAGGTGGGTCGCCGGCCAGAGCAACGTCGCAGGGCAGGTAAGTGCATGTGAAGCTGGCGTAGTGATAATGTTCGCTACGCCAGCTATCACCATGATATCGCAGCTGCGACGGGGGCAGGGACTATCGCGCTCGGCATCGCTACAATCGGCTAGCGGTGTAGCAACGTGCAAAGTACCCCTTAGAATTGAAGGTTTATTTCTAAGAAAAACTTAACCCTTCCTTATTCTTCAAATGTATCAAGGACAAAACAAAATATTTATTCCAGTAACACTTCAATGTGCAAAGGTTGCTGAAGTGATATTACCCCGGACCTTGGTTCAGTAGAGCAGCATGTCATTACTTCTTGTGTTATCAGACTATTTGTTTTCACACTGTAATCTTACTCAACTAAAATAAGATATGGCAATTCATTAACATAACAGTATGTGCACACGCTCAGCATTTGCAGTAGATTTCTCAGCAGCAAAAAAACAGATTGCTGGCAGTAAAAACGATGCATAATAGACCTATGTATTTTACGCGTTTAGAGTGCATTCTTTTTACGTCATTTTACTTTTGTTTATTTCCCTAATTCATTTAAACAGATTAAAAAGGTGCAAGAACGCTGAAAGAATTGACAAGCTGCAGATCTGAAAAAAAAAAAGAAAAACCACTTTGATGGTTAAAATCAGCAAGGAAAAAACTAAGCAGTATGGCCATGGGATGTTAAAAATCTCATTCACTGTGTGTAAACAAAATCATATAGATTAAATATGATGGTGATGTAATATTTTAGGATGATGAAAACTTAAGACTCCAAAATAAATTAGATTAAATTAATCAAAAACAGACAATTTTTTTGGCATTGACTGTCCATGTAATGTCTGTGGGGGACTTGCGACTAAAGGGTGCTTTACACGCTGCGACATTGCTAGCGATAGCACCCGCCCAAGTCGCTGTTTCGTCATGGGGGTGATCGCTGCCGTAGCGAACACTATCGCTATGGCAGTGTCACACGCACATACCTGCTTAGCGACGTCGCTGGAGACAACGAAAAATCTCTCCTTTAAGGGGGCGGTTTGCACAGCGTCACAGCGGCATCACTAAGCGGCCACCCAATAGCAGAGGAGGGGCGGAGATGAGCGGCCGGAACATGTCGCCCACCTCCTTCCTTCCTGGACGCAGGTAAGGAGATGTTTGTCCTTCCTGCGGCGTCACACATAGTGATGTGTGATGCCGCAGGAATGACGAACAACCAGCGACATGCACCACCAACGATATTATGAAAAGGAGCGATGTGTCAACGATCAACGATTTTTGACGTTTTTGCGATCGTTGATTGTCGCTCCTTGGTGTCACATGCTGCGATGTCGCTAACGACGCCGGATGTGCGTCACTAACGACGTGACCCCGACGATATATCGTTAACGATGTCGCAGCGTGTAAAGCACCCTTAATCCTCGACAGGTACGTCTCAAGAAATTAGAATACCATCAAAAAGTTAATTTATTTCAGTAATTCAATATAAAAAGGGAAACACATATATTATATAGAGTCATTACACACAGAGGGATATATTCCTATATATTCTATAGAGTCATTACACACAGAGTTATCTATTTTACGTGTTTATTTCTGTTAATGTTGATGATTATGGCTTACAGTCAATGAAAACCCAAAAGTCATTATCTCAGAAAATTAGAATATTATGGAAATAAGACCAACTGAAAAATTATTTTACACTCAGAAATGTTGGTGCCTACTGAAAAGTCTGTACAGTAAATGCCTCAATACTTGGTCGGGGCTCCTTTTGCATGAATTACTGCATCAATGCGGCGTGGCATGGAGGCGATCGGCCTGTGGCACTGCTGAGGTGTTATGGAAGCCCAGGTTGCTTTGATAGCAGCCTTCAGCTCGTCTGCATTGTTGGGTCTGGTGTCTCTCATCTTCCTCTTGACAATACCCCATAGATTCTCTGGTGAGTTTAGGTCAGGCGAGTTTGCTGGCCAATCAAGCACAGTGATACTATGGTTAGTAAACCAGGTATTGGTACTTTTGGCAGTGTGGACAGGTGACAAGTCCTGCTGGAAAATGAAATTTCTCTGTCGCTTCATTGGTGGACACAGGAAACCATGGTAATCAGTTTTTGCTTAGTGTCCAAGGAGGTTGGACACTCAGGGGCTGCTCTCAGGTTGCCCCTAAGCAAAAACTGATTACCATGGTTTCCTGTGTCCCCCAATGAAGGCTCCGAGAAAGAGATTTTACGGTGAGTACCCAAAATCTTATTTTCCATCTCCAAAAACTTGTTGGCAAAGGGAAGCATGAAGTGCTCTAAAATTTCCTAGTAGACGGCTGCGCTGACTTTGGTCTTGATAAAGCACAGTGGACCTACACCAGCAGATGACATGGCTCCCCAAACCATCACTGATTGTGGACACTTCACACTAGACCTCAAGCAGCTTGGATTATGGCCTCTCCACTCTTCCTCCAGACTCTGGGACTTTGAGTTCCAAATGAAATGCAAAATTTTCTTTCATCTGAAAACACCTGGGACCACAGACAACAGTCCAGTTGTTTTTCTCCTTGGCCAGGTAAGATGCTTCTGGCGTTGTCTATTAGTCATGAGTGGTTTGACACAAGGAATGTGACACTTGTAGCCCATGTCCTGGATACGTGTGTGTGTGGTGGCTATTGAAGCACTGACTCCAGCAGCAGTCCACTCCTTGTGAATCTCCCCCAAATTTTTGAATGTCCTTTTCTGAACAATCCTATCAAGGCTACGGTTATCCCGGTTGCTTGTGCACCTTTTTCTACCACACTTTTTCCTTCCACTCAACTTCCCATTAATATACATGGATACAGTACTCTGTGAACAGCCAGCTTCTTTAGCAATGACCTTTTGTGGTTTACCCTCCTTATGGAGTGTGTCAATGACTGTCTTCTGGACATCTGTCAAGTCAGCAGTCTTCCCCATGATTGTGTAGCCTGCTGAACCAGACTAAGGGACCATTTTAAATGCGTAGGAAGCCTTTGCAGGTGTTTTCTGATAATCATTTTCATTTTCTAAGATGACTTTTGGGTTTTCATTGCCTCTACGCCATAATCATTAACATTAATAAATGTAAACACTTGAAATAGATCACTCTATGTGTAATGACTCTATATAACTCGTATATGTGCTTTTTACTTTTCGTATTGAATTACTGAAATAAATTAACTTTTTGATCATATTCTAATTTATTGAGATGCACTTTTATTATATTGGGGGAGAGAAGATTCCAGCCCAGGCACATATTAGAAAATTGTAAAGTGTACATACGCTTTAATCTTATAATATTGGACTTGTTTAAAGGTAACCTGTGAGGTGCAATATGCACCCAGAATCACGAGCAGTTCTGGGTGCAGATTGCTAATCCTTCAGATTTAGAATTTGTAGCACATACAGTACTTATAAAAGGCCTCAGTACTAACACGAGTAAACTCACTGTACTATTCTTTAGCCCTGTATATACCAGACCTTTATTTTTATCATAGTCCACTGAACATAATTAATTTCTCCTGATAATCTGGAGTCAATAGTACTTATAAATACCACCAATATCTGTGAACTATAAAAGATCACAGCTATAATTATTTGATATAGTGCTTTGATTTACATATCCAATCTCAATGCACCATTCTACACTAGTGCGGCGGTACCAAAAGACCATGATAATCCGTACGTAAATGGTTAATTCATTAGCGGTTGCGCCTGGCAGAAATATTATAAAACATGTAACTACATCATAATAATCTCCAATAAATGTCCAACCTGAACACAGAGTAGGACAGATCTTGAGAGATACTGTATACAATTCTCCCAGTAACTCAGATTGCACTATATATTCACAAATATTATCTCTACACATTTCCCCCACTAAATGAACAGCGAAATGAACGGAAATCAAACCACTATATTAAATTAACCAATAAATTAAAATAATGATAGCTGTGATCTTTCATAGCTCACAGATGTTGGTGGTGTCATGCCTATAGCTTGGCTCTGACGAGGTTAAGTCAGGTGGGAGGGGTCTGTTCAGTTGTGCCTCGTTCCCCGACTCTCGCTGCTTTATTATGGTGTGGACTCCTCCGGAACGTCGCCAGTAATAGTTCCTGGTCTGCAGCGTGCGCACTGGTTCCTGTGAGTTAGCTCTGATTTGTTCCACTTACCTCTCCCTGACCTCCGTTACCCCCATACTCTCTGTCCACCCTGTCTACCTGACCCTGGTCCCGTCCTGTGTCTCTGCCTCCACCCCCACCTTTGTACTTACGTGCTCATCCGGTCTCTGACCTCTGTTACGTCCCCTTACTACGGCTCTGCTCCTCCTCAGCTCCTTACGTGACTTCTCAGCTTCTGACTCCCTTGCTTCCGTTTGACTTTGGCTTGCTCACTCCCCTGTATTGATGTGACATCCCGGTTTGACTTTGGCTTGTCTGACTACACTTCCTCTTGTGCTGGTGACCTCTGGTGGGCTTTTATATTACTGCACTTTGGAGTTCAATCTCCACTGAGTCCCTGCTCCCCCTAGTGGAAGTTTGAGAGGTGGTATTTATAGGGACTGTTAACTCCAGATTATCAGTAGAAATTAATTATGGTCAGTGGGCTATGATAAAATAAAGGTCTGATATATAGATACAGTATATATAGGGCTAAACAATAGTACAGTGAGTTTACTCGCATTAGTACTGATGTTGAGGATAAGAATTGAGTATACAAAAATACTTAATTCAGCCATTTCATAGACTCAGGTATATAGTTCAGTAGATGTAAACTAACACACATAGTTGTGAATGCTTTTGTTCCTTACTAACATGTATATATATATATTGCATATTCAGTGATTTTTCCTTAATACAGTATACCAGCACATGTAATTTTAAAGATGGCTGCCATTTCCTGTCTACACCCGAGGTGATAAACAAAAGAAATTCCTGGAGCCTGGACTGTCCAATCAAGAAGAGGATGTGCAGATCTCTCTAAGTCATGAGTCCCCGACCCACGATATTTGATTGGACTGTATTTTGTCCACACCCTTCACTTCTGAAGAGCTGTGAAAAGTTTTAAACAATAAAGTTCAGTTGCCTCAGGGTCTGTCATGGAGAAGGTCCATAACCGATATATAGTGTCTGTTATCGTTCATTCTTGTGTGCACACATGACATTATAATTTGAAACAGCAGTCAGATCCCGAGAGAGCCTTTGAGTCTCATCATCATCATCGTCGTCATTTTAACCCTGACACTGAGGCCTTTTATAAGTAGGTGCTACTAAGTCTAACTCTTAAGGACCTTAATTCTAGTGGTTGTGCCAGGCAGACCTACGCTTGTTGGTGGATATAGGCTAGTGTTTAAGTATACTATTAAAGGAATGTTTTTATTGTAAATAATCCACCAGGTCAATGATTTTGAAAAAGTATTTCTAAAGATCCTCTCTGAGATGCAAACGAGCGCAGGGACTAGTCACAAGGGGGTTATTTCCCCCGACTAGAATGCCCTCTTAGCATGTTAGCACTCGCACAGGGGTGTGCCAACATGCTATTCAATGCCCAGTGTCATCGGCATGGATGCGTGTACCTGTCTGTTGTCACAGTTTCCGACACCGGATTTGGGCTCAGTGTGCATATTCAGAAGTCCCTGGAACTTTTGGTCATGTGCACTAGATTTCTCTAAAGCCAGGACGCGCACACCCGGCTTCATAGTGCGCATGACCTACCTTAAACCCTGTCATCAGAGGCAGTGACAATGGACAGGTACACAAAGCCATGCCAATGACGCTGGGCATTGAATAGGGTTGTGATAACATGCTAAGAGGGCGGACTAGTTGAGGGAAATAACGCACTTGCAACTAGTCCCTGTGCTCATTTGCATCTCATAAAAGGATACTTAGGCTATGTGCGCACACTTCAGTTTTGTTTCTTCAGCAAAAAACACACCCTCTGGCAGAAAAACGCACCTCTAACCGAAAAAACGCATAAAAAAACACGTGTTTTTAGGCATTTTTGCCACATTTCAGTGAGTTTTTGCCCATATGTTTTTGCCTATGTGTTTTTTCACTATATTCAATGGAAAAACGCAGGGAAAAATGCAAAATTAAGTGACATACTGTTTCTTTTTTCTGCACCCAAAACTGCAGGCAAAAAAAGAATGTGCCCAAAGCCTTTCTGAATAGACTTTGCTGGGGAAGGAAATGCATGCAGTTTAGGGAAACAAACTGCTCACAAAACTGCACCAAAAACGCATCAAAAACTGCAGTGTGCACAGGGCCTTAGAAATACTTTTTCTAAAGATCTCTTTATGTATGCTACTTGATGTAGGGATGGTCAGCTAGGGATTAGCAATATACACCCAGAACTGCCCGTGGTTCTGGGTGCATATTGGAACTGACAGGTTCCCAATTTCAACTTGAAACTAGAATTTCTAATATGTTTCCAAAATAGAACAATCATTGCAAATATCAAGAAAACAGGACTGAAAAACATCAGAAGACATCTTTATTCTTTCCATATTTATCAGCTCCATATTAATCCATTTCTACCTCGTGTGATTTATGATCTACGCGTAATGTGGTCACTTGGAAGACATTAACCCTTTAAGGAGCAGGCAGTTTTTCATTTTTGCGCTTTCGTTTTTTACTCCTCTTATTCCTGGAGCCTTAACTTTTTTATTTTTCCATCGATATAGCTGGACTTTTTATTGGCATTATCCATTTTATCATATGATGGAAAGATAAGCAGGAAAGAAATTCTAAGTAAGGTTTATTTTTCATTTATTTACAGAGTTCATTTTAGCATAAATCTAACCTAACCCGTCAGTGTAACTCTCCAGTTCAGGACAATTATATACTTGTAGCTACCAAACATGTATAGGCCTTGTTTTATTTAAGTGGTGGAAAGAAAAAATCCTGAAATATTGTAAAAAAAAATTATAAAAAATCTTTCTTGTGTGGCGCCTTTCCGAGAGCGGTTTTTATTGATACCACTTTGGGATGTATACAATGTTTTGATAGACTGTTATTAATTTTTTTTCTTGCTGTTGCTGCGATTTTGGGGTTTTCAGTTTTTTTTCTCATTACGCTGTTTACTGATCAGATTAATTTATATTTTGACAGATTGGACTTTTACGAACTCAGTAATACCAAATATGTGATTTTTTTTATTTAATAATTTTTAATGTAGTAGAATAGGTGTAATTTGAACTTTTATATTTTTATTTCTTTTTAAAACATTTTTTTTCTACTTTTGTACATTATTTAATAATTCCCTTAGGGGACTTAAACCTGCAATGGTCTGATCACTTGTTCCATGTACAGCAATGCCACAGCATTGCTGTATATACAGTCAAAGAAATCAGTCTCCTCTGAACGCTGGCCTCAAGAGAACTGAGATAACAGACATCAGCTGAATCTTGGCTGTCATGACAACTCATCAGGGTCCAGTGATCACACCAATGAGGGATCAGAAGAGTGAGCCCCCCTGCCAGCGTGCATTAACTGCCGCTGTCAGAGATTGTCAGTGGCATTTAACAGGTTAGCAGCCTCGGGCAGAGCATCGCTCCACTCGTGGCTTAATAATTCATCCTTTATCTGCAGGGAAAGATGCGGGCTCGGCATACAAGTCCGCATCAAAGACAGGGAGATGACTAATGACGGACATAGTACATCATTAGTCGTAAAGGGGTTAAAAAATGGCAGTTAAATATATTTTATATACAGCTCCGTAGACTTCTCTGTACAGCTAAAAAAAAAAGTATACTGGCTTGTGGAGCCCTTAATTAAAAAACAAGCATACAGGAAAATAATCTGAAGTGGTACAATTACTTAAAGGGAATCTGTCACCAGGTTTTTGCTACCCCATCTTAGAGCAACATAATGTAGGGACAGAGATGCTGATTCCAGTGATGTCATTTATTGAGCTGATTGCAGCAATTTTGATAAAATCCCTGTTTTAATCAGTTGTAGAGCAACCAGTTCTCTGAATGCTGAGCTCTGTATAACACCACTGATTGGCAGCTTTTTGTGTACACTGTGCACAGGCAGAAAGCTGCATTGAAGCAAGGTAATATAACGCTAATGATTATGGAGGACTACAGGTTTACTATTCCTCTAGTGATAATTTCCTGTTTATAAATCAGATACTTTTTCAATATTAACCCTTTAGTGACGGAGCTAATTTTCACCTTAATGACCAGACCAAATTTTGCAATTCTGACCAGTGTCACTTCATGAGGTTATAACTCTAGAACGCTTCAACGGATCCCGGTGATTCTGAGAATGTTTTTTCGTCACATATTGGACTTCATGTTAGTACCAAATTTAGGACAATATTTTTTGCGTTTATTTATGAAAAAAATTGAATATTGGCAAAAATTTTGAAAATTTTGCAATTTTCAACTTTTGAATTTTTATACCGTTAAACCAGAGATTTCTGTGACACAAAATAGTTAATAAATAACATTTCCCACATGTCTACTTTACATCAGCACAATTTTGGGAACAAAATTTTTTTTCGTTAGGAAGTTAGAGGGGTTCAAAGTTTATCAGCGATTTCTCATTTTTACATCAAAATTTACAAAACCAGTTTTTTAGGGACCACATCACATTTGAAGTGACTTCAATAGGCCTAGATGACAGAAAATACCCAAAAGTGACACCATTCTAAAAACTGCACCCCCCAAAGTACTCAAAACCACATTCAAGAAGTTTATTAACCCTTCAGGTGCTTCACATGAACAAAAGCAATGTGGAATGAAAAAAAGCAAAAATTAAATTTTACCTAAAAATGTTGCTCTAACCCAAATTTATTCACTTTTAGAAGAAATAACACAACAAAATGGACCCCAAAACTTGTTCCCCACTTTCTTATGAGCGCGCCGATACCCCACATGTGGTCAGAAACCTCTGTTTGGACAAATGGGAGGGCTCGGAACAGAAGGAGCAATATTTGAATTTTGGAAAGCAAATTTGGCTGAAATAGATTGCGGGCACCATGTTGCATTTACAGGTCCGCTAAGGTACCTAAACAGAAGAAACCCCTCACAAGTGACACCATTTTGGAAACTAGACCCCTCAAGGCTTCTATCTAGGGGTATAGTGAGCATTTTAGATCCACAGGTACTTCACAGATTTTGTTAACGTTACGTTGTCATATTGAAAATTTTAATAATTTTCTCAAAAATGTTGCTTTAGCATCAATTTTCTCACTTTTTCAAGAGGTAATTCCAAAAATTTGACCTCAAGGTTTGTTAACCACTTTTTTATGAGTGCGGTGATACCTCACATGTGGTCTGAAACCTTTGTTTGGACAAATGGGAGGGCTTGGAACGAAAGGAGCAATATTTGAATTTTGGAAAGGAAATTTGGCTGAAAAAGATTGCGGGCACCATGTCACATTTGGAGGACCCCTAAGGTACCTAAACAGCAGAAACCCCGCACAAGTGACCCCATTTTGGAAACTAGGCCCCTCAAGGAATTTATCTAGATGTTTGGTGAGTACCCTGAACCCCCAGGTGCTTCACAGAATTTTATAACGTTGAGCCATGAAAAAAAAAAAAAAAAAATGTTACCACAAAATTGTTATTTCAACCAGGTAGCTTTTTTTTTTACAAGAGTAAAAGGAAAAAATTCAGCATAACATTTATTGTGCAATTTCTCCTGAGTTTGGCGATACCTTATATGTGGTGGAAATCAACTGTTTGGGCGCATGGCAGGGCTCGGAAGGGAAGGAGTGCCATTTGACTGCAAAATTGGCTGGAATCAATAGCGGACGCCAGGTTGCATTTGGAGAGCCCTTGAGGTGCCTAAACAGTGGCTGTCCCCCACAAGTGACTCCATTCTGGAAACAAGACACCTCAAGGCTTTTATCTAGGTGTATAGTGAGCAGTTTGAATCCACGAATACTTCACAGAATTTGATAAGCTTAGGTTGCCATATTGAAAATTTTCATTTTTTTCACAAAAATGTTGCTTCAGCATCAAATTTCTCACTTTTTCAAGAGACAACAACAAACCGTGGACCCAACAGGTTTTTATCCAATGTCTTATGAGCACAGGGATACCCCACATGTGGCCAAAAACCTCTGTTTGGATAAATTGGAGGGCTTGGAATGGAAGGAGCACCATTTGAATTCTGGAAAAGTTGAGATAAATTGCGGGCACCATGTCACATTTGCAGGGCCCCTTGGGTACCTATACATTAGAAACCCCCCACAAGTGACCCCATTTTGGAAACTGGATTTTATTCAGGAGTATAGTAAGCATTTTGAATCCACAGGTACTTCACAAAAATGTTGCTGTAGCAACAAATGTCTCACTTTTAGGCTATGTGGCCATGATCCAGCGACACGGCGTCTAGTACACAGTGTCAGCCTTCCTGCAGAGATGTGAGTGTTGTCCACGGGAGAACGCAGCTGCCCATGCGCACGATTTGGGTTCAGGCCGCTGTGGAGCTCTATGCTACCTGCAGAGAACACTCATCTCCGCAGCATAAATTGACATGTGGAGGCTTGGGAAGCTGCACCACAGGTCAGTGTATGCTGCGGAGAAGAGAAGCACAGTGGGCACGGGATTTCTAAAAATACTTCCACTGTGCTTCTACTGCACAACGCAGCGTTATGGACGCAGGGAAAACACTCTGCGCCCAAAACGCTGCAAACCCTGATCGTGGGCACACAACCTAAAATGCTACAATGGATGAATGGATAGATGTCAAACATATATAACGTCCCACCCCCTGCATATTCTAAGCTGGCGCCCTTTAGTGCCTTTCATGTGGCACTAAAGGGTGCCTAGCCTTGTATTTAGCCCCCCAAAAAATTAATAATTAAAATAAACGACGTGGGGTCCCCCCTATTTTTGATAGCCAGCTAGGGTAAAGCAGACAGCTGTAGCCTGCAAACCACAGCTGACAGCTTCACCTTGGCTGGTGATCAATTTGGAGGGCTCCCCAGGCGTTTTTTAAAAAAAAAAACGTGGGGTCCCCCCCAAATTAGATCACCAGCCAAGGTGAAGCGGACAGCTGGGGTCTGGTATTCTCAGGGTGGGAAGAGCCATGGTTATTGGACTCTTCCCAGCCTAAAAATAGCAGGCCGCAGCCGCCCCAGAAGTGGCGCATCCATTAGATGCGCCAATCCTGGCGCTTCGCTCCAGCTCATCCCGCGCCCTGGTGCGGTGGCATATGGGGTAATATATGGGGTTGATACCAGCTGTAATGTCACCTGGCATCAAGCCCTGGGGTTAGTGATGTCACGGCATCTGAACAGATACCCGACATTACTAACCCAGTCAAGTAATAGAAAAAAATAAAGACAAAAAAAAAATTTATTTGAAAAAAAAACTCCCCGAAACATTCCTCTTTTACCAATTTATTGAAAATAAATAAATTTCGGTCGCTGTAATCCATTTTGGAGGTCCCGCGCCGACTCTGGATCTTCTAGAATATGGGGGGCACGTTCAGGGAACGTATCCCCCATTTTCTAGAAGAGCAAGCTCTCCATGAGCAGTGTGGGTGCAGTAATCTGAGAATACTGCACTCACACTGCCCCGGTCCAACCTAGGGCAGAGTGACCTGCAGTAACCTCATTCTAGAATATGAGGGGCACGCTCACAGAACGTACCCCCCATTTTCTAGAACAGCAGTCTCTCCATGTGAGGAGTGTGACTGCAGATTACCGCACTCACCCTCCCCCGGTCCACAGTGGAGTAGCCTGTGCAGTAGCGACGTCAGCAGGATCCCTGCTTGCAGGGATCCAGCTGACAGCCGCTGTCTGCGCATGCGCCGTCAGCTTTCAAGAAGGAGGCGGCGTGCTGTGATCGCGGGGCCGGAGCAGGAGCACCAGCAGCCAGGTAACGTAAAACCGGGGGCTGGGGGGGGGGGCGACGGCGACGGCGGGACCTGGGGACAACTTTCTGCCGCATGTGACGTGTCACATGCGGCAGAAAGTGCAGGATGAATGCGGCCGCCATCTTCCACGCTCCGGAGGGGGGAGGGGGGAGGCGGCTCTGGAGACCGGAGGGGGCTCCGGGGACCAGAGATCTCCGGTGGACCGGAGGAGGGGTCAGGGGGAGGACATTTCCCTCCGATCTGAAATGTTTGATCATTTCAGATCGGAGGGAAATGAATGCAGAGCCGGCGGCGGCGGGAGTTTTCAGCGCGCGTCGGCGCCATCTTGGATTTTCCGGAGGGGGGGTAGGGGTGGTGGGGGGACTCTCCGGTACCGGGGGCTTTGGGGGCACTAAGGGCTCATATTTATTTCTCATCTGACATGTTTGATCACGTCAGATGAGAAATAAATCAATTTTACCGGCCATTTATTTTTTTTTAATGTTGTCGCCGGTATACGGTGTATACCGGCGATCGCATTAACGGGGTCCAAAAAAACCACCCCGATTCATAATCTTGGGGGTCTCAGCTACCTCCGGTAGCTGAAACCCCCGAGATTTTTCGTCACTGGGGGGCGCTACAAGCTTTTTCCGGCCTGACGTCTCAAGACGTCGGAACAGAATAAGTACCCTGTTTTTCCGACGTCTTGAGACGTTAGGCCGTCGCTATGGGGTTAAGGCATGCAGAGACACATTACTGGAATCTGTATCTGGGCCTCTATAATATGCTGCTCTCAGATTACATTGAAAACCTAGTGACAGTTTACCTTACTTGGAATCTGTCGCATAAGCGCATAGTTTTGTAGGGGGCATAGCCCTTATAATAATTGCAACTGTAGTTGCCTAATTGATGACTCCATTGTACAAAAACTGGTTTCATCAAATATGATAATTAGGCTACTTGGTGCACCCTGAGTGTGGCCTCGTGGCTACGTGCACGGTCCCCCCCCCACTGGTTTTACATGCCCCTGTCTTCTGGTGATTGACACTGCTGACTTGCCTGAAGCCAGCATTGTCTGCAAAGAAAGCTCAGGCCAATGCTTATAGTCACCAGTGAGGCGGAGCATGTAAGACAAGTGGGCAGAGCAGTGCGCGGAGCCCTCGGCCACACTCAGGGTGCACCCAGCAGCCTAATTAGCATATTGGTTTAAACAGTGGTTAGATTTCTATTGGTGCCATATATATAGGGACTATATTCCCTTCACGCCCATGTGCTTAGTTTATACTGTCAGTATTGGTTGACAGACTCCCTTTATAATAGTATGCAGTGTATTCTATATAAAACATGAGGCTATTAATAATGTAAAATCCAAAATGACACTGACCGGGTGAAGATACGAGGCCCATGTCTACAAAATGTTTATCGTCATTGAAAATCTTGGCAAGCTGGACATGATGGATGATGTCCCCGGTACAATAGATGTCACTGAGAAAAGATGTTTAAAAGAGAAATGGTGAAGAAAGTTAGTGTCAAGGTCATAACTTCTATGGGAGAAGATAAGGGAATAAGCAGGAAGTATTAAAGGAAACCTGTCATGTCCAGAAACCCATTATACCTGCAGATATAAGGCTGAGAAAGCTGGATGTGAAACGTGGGTCGCTGTAGGATGGAGGTAACAGTCTTGAGGACAATCTCCCTCCTCTCTTCCTTGATATGCTCCTTACTGATCTTTCATTATGGTATTGATGTCTTAATTATACTCTAATAAAGTTATATTAACCCTTCTGTCACATCCAGTCTCCATTTTTGTGTTTTTGGTTATAGTTACACAGTGAGTGCACTGTAATCAGGGTCAGACTGGGGTGTCTGGGGCCCACCAGGGGAATTGACTCTAGGGGCCCACCCTACAGCTATATGCACATACCCGTTAGCCGTTATGTCCTTCAGGGTACATGCTCACGATCAGGACTCACTTGGACGCAGTGAGTCCTGACCTGCAGGTCCACAAGTCTCCTCCGCAGGTGAACGCAGGAGACCACAGCTGCTCATATAATCTTCCCTTATTGATTGAGAGAAAATGTGACCTCCATACACAACACAATCCACCAAAACCAATACCACCATATACAAGGGAAAAATACCCCCACAACGTGACCAGACCACATATTACCACCACATAGTGACCCAATACAACCACATATAAGGGAGAAATACTGCCACATTATGACCAGACCCCATAGTGACCAAATAATACCACATACAAAGGAGAAATACCACCACTCCATGACCAGACAACATATTACCACCACACAGTGACTGACTAGAACCACATACAAGGGAGAAATACCGCCACACTGTGACCAGACCACATAGTGACGGAATAATACCACATACAAGGGAGAAATACCACCATAGCATGACTGGACCACATATTACCACTACATAGTGACTGAAAAGAACCACATACAAGAGTCAAATACCAACACTCCATGACTAGACCACATAGTGACTGAATAATACTACAAAAATGATTATGAATAAAAACCAAATTTGGAGACGTCAGTAGTTTTATAGAATAAAAGAACAATTTACATTTTGTTCAAAAATATAAAGAGAAAAATCAGAAAAACTGAACATTTTGCAGTGGTCTCTTCATTTTTGCCAGAGCTGTATATATAGATCACACTACTAATAAATTACAATGTAAAAACTTTATTAAAAGCACATTTAAAATCACGGGGCATGAAACCCCCAATAAGACCATCAGTCACTCAGCCACAATACAATCAATGTGAAAAACTGGAACCCCAGTAAAGTCAATAATGCAGCACAATAAACAATACGTGTGTGGTTAGCCCCCAGCCATTGTTATCTGTGGACCTTCTCATTTTGCTGGTCTCCATATACACCTTGAGGTACCATAGGGCATTTCATCCTCTATGTGACTCTTGCTTATGTTAGTTAATATTCCATATCATGTGGATTTTGGGTGTAACAGACCTGTTTTTGTAGTCATTATTTGTGCGTGCCTTGCACACTATTGATGCCTTTATATTTGCATTGTTTATTGTGCAGCATTATTGACTTTTCTGGGGTTCCAGTTTTTCACATTATTTATATTGTGGCTGGGTGACTGATGGTCTTATTGGGGTTTCATACCCCATGGTTTTAAATGGTTTTATTTGTATACTTGTAACACATGTGGTGTTTAATAAAGTTTTTCATTGACATTTATTAGTGGTGTGCTCTATATATACCTATGCTGGCGCTTTTTTCTTTCCCTCCACCTGGTTATTCACCAGCATGAAACACATCTTTTATCATGGCTTAGGTATTTTCAGCTGTTCATTACGTTTTGTTTTTCTGTCATACATGCACACAGAGCGCAGTCATGCCCACTCACAGACAAGAACAAATACATAGACACATATGTAGCGCCCAGAGAAGGAGGTAATCGGTCCCGGGCGGTAACAGTCGGGGATGTCACTCTGGTGGCCATTGCCCGGTCCCGTGCTCTGGGCCCCCATTTGTTAAAGGGGAGTATTTACAGGGGAGATAGGAGTTTTTGTCATGTGACGCCACCTGTGGGTTGCGGTTAAGGATGGAGAACCGCCGCTGCTAAATGTGGGTACTCCCAGGGCTGGTGGTAGTGGCAACTGTGATGGTAGGCCCTCTGCAGGTAGGGGCTGTGCCTGGGAGATGTGGTGGGACAATAATGGAGACCACACCAGGTTGTCTTTAACAGTCTCTACTCACTTTGGACCCAGGGATTGCTGGTTCAGGTCTCAGTAGGACCAGTGCTAATGTGGTGACCCAGGTTGCTCTGTCCCCGGCACTCTCTGTAGATTGAGTCCCCATAGCGTGGAGCGTTTGGGGACCCCGACTGTCCCTTTTGGGGTACAGTCTCCTTCTTCGTACGGCGGGCAGTGTGGACCCTGTGGGGAGGTAAGTGTCCAAACCCCGATCCTAGTTTACTGCTGATACCCCCGGATTATTTGGTTCGATGAAGTCCGTAAAGGTGTCCTCACCGTACAGGTATTTATCAAACCGTTTGAAACTTGACATTTGACCTGGGGCCCTGTGCCCTGTTCATGCTTCGATCCCAGCGATATCTCGGTACCCGTCCTGGTGACCTCTCTCCAGTGACCCCGGGGTCACCGTTACACGGAGCCAGCTCAGGCACGTCTGCACAACTCTCCTGTGTGCTTCCTTCTCTCCTCCTCACTACTGACTGACTGACCCCTCCCACCAGGCTGGCTATACCCAGGGAATCGTTCCCATGGCGACCATCCCCTTACATGGTTAACCCTCTATGCCCAGTGTGGAGAGGAGAACTAGGATTTTAGATGTGTGTTGGTGGAATGGGCACTGGTACTCCAGGTCCCAGGGGGGTATGTCCTGCATCCCCAAGAGGATGCAGTTCCCTGTAGTTCCCTGAGGGTCTCAGGGGTGGTACATTCCCCCTTGGTTAAACACAGCACGTCCTCGGGCTGTAATCAAGCAGAGTTTTATTGAACCGGAATAAAAGATGAAAGGTTAGTGAAACATAAACGTTCTTCCCACGCAGGGGAGGCAATGCACTTAAATGTTGCTGTAGTCCCCCCCATCAACCCACCACCAAAAAAGGTCTTCCTTCCCCTAAACCCATTGGAGAAGCAGGTCACCGGTCCCTTTGGTGACCAGGTCTGGGCCTTCTCTATCCCAGACCTTTTCTCCACCCTTCCTCTCCTTGGTGGCGGGATTAATGTCCTGATGTTGCAGAGGACTACTCTGGTAAGCACACTAGGTGCAACTATTTACAAAAAGCACCAGTTTGTGCTGGCTGCTGCCAGTCCTGCAGCCATGGTCCATTTTTAAATCAACGTTGTAACCAGGTAAATCAGGTGACTGTTCCTTGGATCATTCAAAATTTTTCAAACATTTTTAAATTATTAGCAGCAAGTATAATTATACCATTTCAACAGTATTTACATTAAGGGCTATATATTTCACTTAGGGTTTTACTCTCTGTACCTAAGTGGGTTTGGCCAAAATTGCTACGGGTTGACCTGCGTAACTCTGGTTCTTCATATAATCCCTGTTGTGTTCTGATGTCTAGTGCAGGTGTCTCCCTACTGTCTGCAGGAGGACTAGGCAATTGTCTACGTGTCCTTCGTAAGCCTACCAGTGTATGGTCTACAGGTTCTTCTGGAACTGGTTCCTCCGCCACTTGTGGAAATGTAAGGACTGGCACAATGACAGCTCCATTATACTGAGATCAGATTTCTGGAAAGTCTCCCAAGATAGTGTGGATCACTGTTTCCTTCTTTTCTTCAACTTGAGGTGGATCTGGTACCTCTTCTCTTAGTTTCAGTGGTTTGGACATTTCTTCAAGTGGTCACGTGAGACAGTAGATGTTGTTCTGCCCTGATCCTTGCTGATTAGGCAGGTCTTCTGATTATCAAAATTCGAATGTAGTACAACATAAGGTTCCCCCTCCCACTGGTCATCCATCAAGTTTGTGGAGTCTTCTTTTTTTTTTGAGAACCGTTTCTCCAGGCGTGAGAGGGTTAGCTTGTGCTTTCTTGTTGAAGTCTTTTTCTTGTTTCTCTCGACTGCGGTTCAAATTCTGCTCAACATAGTCTTGAATTTTTCTATATTGGGCTTGACAGTGAGAGTCCCAGTCTTCACTTGGTGAACTGTTTTCTGGTACTTCGACCTCCATTTCAAGATCCACTGGTAGTCTCCCAGGTCTTGCTCTCATGAGGTACATGGGGGTGCACTTTGTGGAACTTAACGGGATGTTGTTATACATATCCACCAAATCAGGTAACTTCTCAGGCCACAAACTTCTCTCTTCTAGTGGCAAGATTTTCAGCAAATTGATGACAAGGTGGTTCATCTTCTCACACATCCCATTTGTTTCTGCACGGTAGGGTGAAGTGCGTATCTTTTTACATCAGTACAGATTTCAGAATTCTCTGAAGATGTCAGCTTCAAAAGCAGGGCCTCTGGCCGTCAACACCTGTTCTGGGTACCCATGAGGTCTGCAGAAATGGGCTTGGAAAGCTTTGGTTGCGGTGCTTGCGGTTAAGTCCTTGACAGGTACCACCACCAGAAACCTGGAGTAATGATCCACCATGGTTAGTACATAGGTATAACCTGTTCTGCTGGGTGCCAGCTTGACATGATCCAGGGCATCAATCTCCAGGGGCTGCTTGGTGACTATGGACTGAAGTGGTGTCTTTTGGCAGTTACCATCCTGTCTTCTCAAGGTACAAGGCCCACAATTTCTGCACCATTCTTCTATGATGGCTCTCATGTCAATCCAATAGAACCGATCACGCAGTAAGGCTTCCAGCTTCTTCCAGCCAAAGTGTCCGGCTCGATCATGGTATGCTTCTAGAACCACTGGAACATGGCTTTTTGGTATTATTATCTGACAGACCCTCTCATGTGTCTTAGGGTTGGTGAGGTTTCGGCACAGCTTTCCCCGATGAAGATACAATCGACCTCTGTCTTTCCACAACTTCTGAGTCTCTTGTGGAGCTCCAGGATCCAGATGTGAGCCTGGTTGGACTATCAGTTCTTTAATCAACTTGATTGCAGGATCGTTGTCTTGTACTTCCCTCCACCCATGGTGAGGCAGGGTATCTAATGTGGTTTCTTGCCGCATGCTATAGGGTTGATGGTCTCCTAAGTAACTAGGGCGGTGAAAGGCTGGCAACTCAATTTCTTCTAGTTCATCTTCATCTGTCCTTTCATCAGACAGGTGGGGCATCCTGGATAATGCATCTGCGTTGGCGTTCTTGTGACCAGCTCTGTATTTGATGGTGAAGTTGTAGTTCGCCAGTCTTGCCACCCAGCGTTGCTCCAGTGCACCCAGCTTTGCGGTGTCCAGATGGGTCAGAGGGTTGTTGTCAGTGTACACGGTGAACTTTGCAGCTGCCAGGTAGTGCTTGAACCTTTCAGTCACTGCCCAGACCAGTGCCAGGAACTCCAGCTTGAAGGAGCTGTAGTTTTCAGGATTCCTTTCAGTAGGACAGAGCTTCCTACTTGCATAGGCAATCACTCTTTCTTTGCCGTTCTGTACTTGGGATAGTACAGCTCACACTCCCAGGTTACTGGAAGCTGTGTACAGCACAAAGGGAAGATGGTAATCAGGATACGCCAGAATCTCATTTCCTGTCAGGGCCAACTTCATCTGTATGAATGAGTTCTCTTCTTCCTCACCCCATGTGAATGGTAGGCCAGGAGTCTTGCCTTTCTGGGTCTGGCCTACCAGGAGCTCTTGCAAGGGTGCAGCCATCTTCTTATACCCCTTCACGAACCTCCAGTAGTATCCCAATAGGCCCAGGAACTGGCGCACCTCTTTGACGGTAGTTGGTCTAGGCCAGTTCTTGATAGCTGTTTTCTTTTCAGGGTCAGGGGCCACTCCCTCAGCGCTGAGCACATGTCCCAAATACTGGACCTTAGGCTTCATTAGATGACATTTGGACAGCTTCAGCTTCATCCCATACTTTGCCAAGGCTTCGAATACCTCTGCCAGGTGTTCCAGATGTTCTTCGTAAGTTTTTGAATATAGGATCACATCGTCAAGGTATAGCAGGACGGTCTCGAAGTTGCGATGGCCCAGGCAGCATTCCATCAGCCTCTGGAACGTTCCTGGGGCGTTGCACAATCCAAGTGGCATGCTGTTGAATTCACACAGGCCCATGGGAGTGGCGAAGGCAGTCTTCTCCCGATCTTCTTCAGCAACTGAGACCTGCCAGTAGCCACTGGTTAGGTCTAGGGTAGAGAAATAGTTAGCAGCCTTCAATCCAGCCAGTGACTCTTCAATACGAGGTAATGGATAGGCATCCTAATGCGTGATCTTGTTGATCTGCCTATAGTCCACACACATCCTCACGGTGCCATCTTTTTTCTTGACCAGAACCAATGGAGCTGCCCAGGGGCTGCAGGTATCTCGGATGACCCCTGCCTCCTTCATGTTCTTCAACATTTCCTTGGCACATTGATAGTGTGTGGGTGGTATATTATTATTATTATTATTATTATTTATTTATAGAGCACCATTGATTCCATGGTGCTGAACATGAGAAGGGGGTTACATACAGAAAACATATACAAGTTGCAATAGACAGACTGGTACAGAGGGAAGAGGGCCCTGCCCTTGCGGGCTTACATTCTCTCTTTGATGGGTGGATGGCTGCCTGTGGGTATGTGATGTTGTACCCCTTTTATCCTCCCAAAGTCTAGTGGATGTTTGCTGAAGACCTGCTCATACTCTTGCACTACCCGGTAGACTTCCTGTTTATAATGTGAGGGTGTAGAGTCAGTACCTACATGCAGTTCTTGGCACCAACCCTCTAGCTGACCCTGGGGTTTGTAATGTTCTGTTTGCTCCCGTGAGGGTGTGGATTCTGCTTCCTGGATGGACTCCTCAGTGACAGTGAATAATTTGGCGATGGTAGCATACCTGGGCAATTTGGTCTCCTCATCCCCATAATTCAACACTCACACAGGCACTCTCCCCTTACGGACATCCACTACCCCCCTACATGTCAAAACAGTGGGCCAATGCTTGGAATGTAGTGGCTCTACTACCGCCTGGTAGCCCTGTCCGCTAAGGCCTATAGCCGCCCAGCACCATATCATCATCTCGCTTCTTGGGGGTATTACAAGAGGACCAGCATCCATGACTTTTAAGGGGGCTTTACATGCAACGACATCGCTAACGAGATGTCGTTGAAGTCACAGAATTCGTGACGCACATCCGGCCTCGTTAGCGACGTCGTTGCGTGTGAAACATACGAACGACCGCTAACGATCAAAATTACTCACCTAAACGTTGATCGTTGACACGTCATTCTAATCCCAAATATCGTTGCTGTTGCAGGACGCAGATTGTTTGTCGTTTCTGAGGCAGCACACATCACTACGTGTGACACCCCAGGAACGACGAACAACACCATACCTGCGTCCTCCGGCAACGAGGTGGGTGTCACTTTCTTTCGGCTGCTCTCCGCCCCTCCGCTTCAATTGGACGGCTGCCATGTGACGTCGCTGTAACGCCGCACGAACTGCCCCCTTAGAAAGGAGGCGGTTCGCTGGCCACAGCGACATTGCTAGGAAGGTAAGTACGTGTGACGAGTCCTAGCGATGATGTGCGCCACGGGCAGCGATTTGCCCGTGACGCACAACCGACAGGGGCGGGTGCTTTCACCAGTGACATCGCTATCGATGTCGCTGCGTGTAAAGCAGCCTTTACACTGCCAATTTCACCACCAGACAAGTTTACCTATTGTCTCTGCAGGAGGGCTCGGATCTCTCGCTGCAGAACCCTCTGCTGCCCAGAACCTGCAGTTTCGGCAATGTGTTAGAGCAAAAACAACACTTCTCCTAGGCATTTTTCAATGACATTTGTCCCCAGAATCATTTTAGAATTTTTATCACTATTAATTTTCTACATTTTCTACAACAATCATTCCTTGTTTGGTTAGCTCTACCCGTCCCACCTTTATGGTCACCTCTTTAAACCCAATCTGAGTCACTGGTGAACCGTTGACAGCATAGATGGTAAGACCTGCGTGGGGCCGGGTGAGCTCAGCATCTGACCAAAACCTTTTATACAGTTTATACGAGATGGTTGTTACCTGCAAGCCGGTGGTGTCCAACAGGGCAGAGGTAGGGATCCCGTCCAAGGTGATGGAGGTTATGGGATGCCCCCCTACATACCGGTCTCGCCAGTTAGCGGGGCCTTGTTGTCCTATTCCTGGGGAGTGGCCCTTGGTCCCAGGGGTTGCCAGTTTAAAGGACACCTTCTGGCAAGATGGCCGACTTGCTGGCACCTGCGGCAGATGGTCTGTCCAGATGAACTGTAGCGGTCGCTGCTCCTCCCTCGAAGCAGTGGGGTCCTCCTCCCTCGCATCCAGGGGACATCCTCATAGCAATCAGCTAGCTGGATCTTCTCTGTTGGCTTGGTCTCTGGCTGAAGTTGCATCGCCTCTAGGATTCTGGCCACGTCTTTGTTCAGCTGCTGTACTTGAGAACGCAGGTCACTAGGAGCATATGCGGGTGCTACCTGAGGTATAGTCTTTGCCACAGTTAAGGAAGTGGGTTCCGCCCACAGAGGGGAGGTGCTCGCTTGCCAGGACGGTGGGTTAGAGTCAATGACCTCAGGGGATGGCAGGGATTTCATGGCCCGGTCTTTGAGAACAACAAAGTTCACATTTGGGTGTTCCAGAGCCCACAGCCGCAGCTGCTTGCGGTCCTCTATTCATTGTAATCCCTGCAGGAATTTCTCAACCATCATTTCGTTTCCTTCCTGGTCAGTAATGGGGTCGACAAGCTTTAGGGTCCGCAGCGCGGCCTGCAACCTCAAGGCATAGTCTCTGATGCTATCCTGGGACCGCTGCTTGCAGTTATAGAATTCCATTCTGAACTCTGCCTCAGTGCGAGTTTCAAAGGCAGCTCGGAGTTTTTCAAATATAGTGTTTACTGACTTCCGGTCGCCATCTGACCAGGTTTCCACCTCCAGCTTAGCCGCACCCGTTAACTGTCCCAGCACCACAGACGCCCGTTGTCTGCCAGTCATCACGTACATGTCCAGTACAGTGCAGATTTTCTTTTTAAATCTCGGTAAGGCATCGGGTTTGCCATCATATTGGGGCACCCAGGCTGCGCTGGGTACATACGGTAAAGTGATCGGCATGATCGGGGTGGCCGCCACGGCTACGGGTGCTGCAGATTGTTCTACCGGAGCAGGTCCCACCGCGTTGTCATCGCCTTGCACGGCCATGGCATGCCTCACGGCGCTCCCGTTGTCCGGTGCCTCCATCCTTTGCTCCCCTCAGTCATTTCTTTGCACTCTCGCGGGGACTGAGGCACTCTGGGAGCTTCCGGGTCCAGTCACTGCCGACTTCCGCCCGCACTTACAGGGCTAGTGGGTGGGGCTTCTGTTTCTGCGCTTTGGCAGTTTCACGCTCTTTTTGGGCACAGTGATGGCGCAGCAGTTTTTCAGCATTCAAAGATGGTGACAGTCTTTACACAAACAGTCCATATAATACAGTTCTTAAGGCATGCGTCACCCATGTTAACGGGCCTTGTCCGTATCTTGTTCATGACGCCAGAAAAAGGGGCTGTAGTGCCCTGAGAAGGAGGTACTCAGTGCCAGGCGGTAATGTCGTGGGCGGAGGAGGGGATGCTGCGCTCTCCCACTGCTCGGGTCCAGCTGCTGCTGCTCGGTGGTGGCTCGAGCGGTGGGCCGGATCCCGGGGACTAGAGCGGCGTTCCTCGCCCGTGAGTGAAAAGGGTGGGATTTGGATGGTGGGGATTTGGTTATTGTCCGTTACGCCACCCACGGTTGTGGTGATCTTGGTAATAAATGGAGATAAGCTGCGCTCCACTGCCCCAGGCTCTGGTGCACGGGAGAAGGTAATGTCCAAAATATTCAAAATACCCCGGCACACAGAATAGGAAGGAGATATCCAGTCACTGGTTCTTTTTAATATGCTCGTGATTTTTATTCAAGATTTATTTATAACAGTCAGTCCAACGTTTCAGCCCATACAAGAGCTTTCACCAGGGACATAAAATACTGTAATGTTTAGAGAAAAAAAAAAAAAAAAAAAAAAAAAAAAGGTCCTATATACACAGGGAGAACTGGGAATAGAGCAAAGTAGTAGGAGGATTGTAAGAAGAATGTCAAGGTTCTGATAAAATCCGTAGTACTCAATGAGAGCAGTATAATGGCTGTGCTTATCTGATGTACTGGGGCTCACATGTGTGAAATACAGATAATGCTGAGCTCAAAATTATGCTGTTACAATATCTTATGTAAAGGGAATACATCAAAAGGAATCCGGGGATTACAATCTGTAACCGGAAAATGGGGGTAGATGCCTCATAGAGCATAGGAGAGGCTATTAATTAGAATGAAGTTGTAGCCAGGAGGTGGCCTGGATTGCCTATCGCAGCATGTGGTTGAAGCGAGGTGAGAGAGCCCCTCACACCACCGCTGCTCTGGACGGGGATCCTGGGAGCGGTGACAGGGAGCAGCTTTGATGTTAGTTCTCCCCTCCGTGGGTAGGGGGTTGGTTGTCCCGGGGCCCGGTGATGGGGTAGGGATGGATGGCAGGCGGGTTACGGGGCCTGGTGAGGTGCAGGGTCACGGGGGCAGCGCTGTGCCGCACGGCACGGTGGTACTCACTCAGCCAATGATGAGGACACAGTTCTCGGTAAAACACACGGCTGGATGGACGGGTTCCACAGATGGCTGCGGTGTTGTTTCTCCCGGCAGGTTGATGGTGACTGCCTTTCGCTGCACCTATGTACGGTAAACGGTTCCAATGGGTTCCCACCGGTAACCCGCTCCCCGGCTTGGATATGGGCCAGAGGAGCCCCTTTTGCCCACAGGCTCTGGCCCTGGGAACGGTAGCCTTGGCGGTGGCTGTGTTTCCCTCTCACGGTTGGACTGTTGCCTTCTGTCGGGACTTGGCTGCTGGGAAACCCAGGAGGTTCCCTTCGCTGACGGATTTGGCAAATTCACGGTGACTCCTAGCCTTGCCGGGGTCCGTAAGCCCCTGCCAGATGGTGCTGACTTCTCTTTGTGTACCGGTCCGGTACCGCCGGGCCACCGCCCGTCCACGGTCCTTACGGTAAACTCCGATAGGCCACTCCTGCAGACGGTCACCACCGTCTGCCAACCTTGCTGTACCGCCCGGGCCACACACCCGGACGCTGTCAGTTAGTTGCTCCACTACCACTTTCCTCCTTCCACTTTCACCTCCAAAAACTGATCTCTCTTTTTTTCCCGCCTCCAGGACTGTGAACTTCTCGGTGGGCGGGGCCAACCGCCTGGCCCACCCCCCTGGTGTGGACATCAGCCCCTGGAGGAAGGCAACAAGGGTTTGTGTCTGACTTCGGTGTGCCTGACCGGGAGTGTGGGGTGTGTTGGTGTTGTTCTCTGTGGCCCCTGGCTTGTCCAGGGCGCCACATTAACAGTCGGGGATGTCACTCTGGTGGCCATTGCCTGGTCCTGTGCTCTGGGCTCCTTTTGTTAATGGGGAGTATTTACAGGGGAGATAAGAGTTTTTGTCATGTGACGCAACCTGCGGGTTGCGGTTAAGGATGGAGAACCGCCGCTGCTAAATGTGGGTACTCCCAGGGCTGGTGGTAGTGGCAACTGTGATGGTAGGCCCTCTGCAGGTAGGGGCTGTGCCTGGGAGATGTGGTGGGACAATAATGGAGACCCCACCAGGTTGTCTCAGTCTCTACTCACTTTGGACCCAGGGATTGCTGGTTCAGGTCTCAGGAGGACCAGTGCTAATGTGGTGACCCAGGTTGCTCTGTCCCCGGCACTCTCTGTAGATTGTCCCCATAGCGTGGAGCGTTTGGGGACCCCAACTGTCCCTTTTGGGGTACAGTCTCCTTCTCCGTACGGCGGGCAGTGCGGACCCTGTAGGGAGGTAAGTGTCCGAACCCCGATCCTAGTTTACTGCTGATGCCCCCGGATTATTTGGTTCGATGAAGTCCGTGAAGGTGTCCTCCCCGTGCTGGTATTTATCAAACCGGTTGAAACTTGACATTTGACCTAGAGCCCTGTGCCCCGTGCGTGCTCCGATCCCAGCGATATCTCGGTACCCATCCTGGCGACCTCTCTCCAGTGCCCCCGGGGTCACCGTTACGCAGACCCAGCTCAGGCACGTCCGCAAACCTCTCCTGTGTGCTTCCTTCTCTCCTCCTCACTACTGACTGACTGACCCCTCCCAGCAGGCTGGCTATACCCAGGGACTCGTTCCCATGGCGACCATCCCCTTACATGGTTAACCCTCTATGCCCAGTGTGGAGAGGAGAACTAAGATTTTAGATGTGTGTTGGTGGAATCGGCACTAGTACTCCAGGTCCCAGGGGATAAGTCCTGCATCCCCAAGAGGATGCAGTTCCCTGTAGTGCCCTGAGGATCTCAGGGGCGCTACACATACATGTCATACATGCACACAGAGCACAGTCAGGCCCACTCATAGACAAGCACTAATACACTGCGTCTGTTATTAATAATAATAATAATAATAATAATAATAATAATATCAAAATAAAGGGAAGGTTTTGGGAACCAACTATTATATTAACCCTTAAAAACATCATTTTATTAAGATCCAAAAACACACAATAATAAATAAACTAAAGTGCACAGATGGAGAAGGGAGGAGGGTTAGAGATAAAGCCCTAAGAATAAATCTCCCTCCTGTCCACTACCTCACGTGGGGATCGGCACCCTATTAATGTACGATGCAATATGGTTCCCCCACTCCACGAGGGCTGTCCCTGAGATGGCCCTAATGCACCCTAGCAACAATACATACATATATAAAGTGCCTGTGCTGAGGACTTAAAGTGCATATTAGTAAACAACAGGTAACTTACTGATATGCATTAATATAATGTAGCAGCATTTAAATCAATAAAGTGCCTGTGCTTATTTAAGGTGCATGGTACTGAGACAGTAAAAGGGTACTCCTCACTGATACAGCCAGATACACGATCTTCAGGTTGCCTCAATGCGTTTCTTCCAAAGGGGTCATTAGGAGGCTAGATACATAGAGTGCCAGACAGATGCCATGATATTTTTTTTCCTATCTGAATTTCCTTGAGATGGCTGGATTGTCATTGTAAATAAGCACTTGTATCTTGCCCCCCCCCCCCCCATCTCATTGTAGATAGTAAGCTCTCACGAGCAGGGTTGTCTTTTTTTCTCTCTAATTATTGTATTTTCTATAACTGTTACTTGTTTGTATATGATCCTCCTAAATTGTAAAGCGGTATTATTTCCCGGTAGCTCCTGTGGGACATAGGAGTTTAACGGTCGCTGAGGAGGATACCATGTTAGTTCCCCCGGGACCAGCACTGTTCAGGGTGCAACAACCTAGAGTGGTGTAATTCCACGTTGCATCACCATTCTGCCGGACGGAGAAGTTCCACGCTTCTTCGATCAACCAAGTTTCCAGAGCCCGGTGGCATATAGGACTCCTGGGGCCTAGATCACAGTCAGACTTAAGGGGATCCCTGCTACTGGCATAGGGAACAGCACCTCTACCTCTACGGAAGGGACTATAAGTGCTTCAAGTCACAGTGACCCGCACTACAAGGCGCAGTGAGGAAGGGCCCACAGGCTACCAGACCAGTTCTGACCTCCTGCAGATTCGGGATTAACCTGAGCCCATCACGGCAGTGACCAGTGTGACCGGACTGGCAGCTGAAGTTGTTAGAAACTACACCCTGAACCCGCAGAAACTGTGTTGGCTTGTCCTTACCGCTGCCACCCAGCGCTTAGGTGCCAACGGCCATTATAACCCTCATCATCCACCCGGGGCCCGCTCCACCTGTGGGGAGCGACACCATCCTGGCTGCCATAACATCTGCCCTGGCAAGGAACCCGGCAGCAGAGGCTACTACCTGGCCGCATACCATAGGTGGCGTCACGACAAACTTTTCCAAATAACCCGCTTCCCCCACCATTTACTGTACGCCCCGGGGCAACGGAACTGGTCAGGGCCACCCAGTGACAACACCTGACCCAACCCGAAACAGCCTGGCGACGAGTAGCTTAACCACCTGCCCCGTGGGGCGCTACACTGTCATGTCAGCAGTCTTCCCCATGATTGTATAACCTACTGAACCAGACTAAGGGACCACTTTAAACGTTTAGGAAGCCTTTGCAGGTGTTTTGTGGTAATTATTCTAATATTCTGAGATAATGACTTTTGGGTTTTCATTGGCTATAAGCCATAATCCTCAAAATTAACAGAAATAAACACTTGAAATAGATCATTCTGTAATGACCTCTAATGCGTTTCCCTTTTTGTATTGAATTACTGAAATACATTAATTTTTTGATGATATTCTAATTTGTCTAGATGCTATATATCTATCTATCTATCTATATATATATATATATTTATTTTTTTTCATTTTTTTTTTTTCATTTTTCTTCTTCCTTGTTTTGAGTTCTGAAAATAGTGACATAGTTTAAATGGGTTTAAAGCATAGTAAATTCCATGAGTGCATTGTTAAAAAAAAATGTTCCCTGTGCTATGTGCTGTGTAATGGCTGTGTCTGACTGTACAGGACGTGGTCTGATTAGATTATACCACATCTTTGCTAAAAAAGCATACAGAGATTATAGCACAGGATCACAGCTGATTCTTTTTGTGAGGTTAAAAAACATTTCCCTGTCTGTTTCTTTTAAAATGTTTCACCTCAAAGAAAGAATTATTTTCAATCTTGTGCTAGAATGTATTTATGCTTTTTTGCATCCTTCCCTGTTTAGGAGCTGTGGTGTGATCAGGCTATGTCTCTGTACGGTCAGACACAGCCATTACACAGTACACAGCAGGCACATACTGTATATATGACATTATCTCAGCACAGCAACATTTTATATAACATCCAATTGTGGAAATTATTACTATTCCAAGATCTATTGATTTAAAATGAACTTTGTTTGTGGAAAACTCCTTTAATTATTCTTTGCCTAGAGTAGTATTGTATCTATCAGGAGTTATTTTTTTGGTCCCTTCCACGCGGCCTATTCTAATTTTTTAGAATTAAGTTGGCAAATTTTACAAATGAATATATTTTAGTTCTTAGTCTCTCCAGCGAAGATAATCAGTTCTAATGTGCCATCATTAAACTCAATCAGAAAGCAGTAATCAGTAGCATTATACTCTATAGAAATTAGAAATGATACTGGACCCTTACCTGGCACATGGAGGAGGAAGGTCTTCAGTGTGAACATTTTTCTGTAAGACACCAAATATCACACAGCATGATAGCAGCCATCGTGTCCAGTCCATGATATCTCATACAGACTACAAGTTGCGTTCCTTCTTGAAGTCTAGGCAGTAAACCGATTGTCATGAGTTATTAATGGGGATTTTTGGCACTCATCCCTGTGTCTTCTATCTACTACGCCCATATGTTTCGTCACTCTGTAACCCTTTATTTCTTGACTGCGTAAGGTCCTGATCTAAGTGCAAAGTCTCAGTCCTGCGGAGAAACTTTCTCTGTAAACATGGGTTCAAGAAATCATGAAATATACAACGAGAAGAAACACAAGTATGACCTGTGCAATATCTTTCATGACATGAAATTGGTCATTTGTTTTAACAGTAAAGTAGACCAATATTGGGTGTTAATTGAAGATGTCCAGAATTTGCTATAACGTGTCCTTGTGCTGAAGCATCTTTTATAAAACATATAAATATAGAAAAAAGCAGATTCTACCTTGATAGCTATCACACTTGGGTCCTGGTGTCTGGGGGTGATGATGTGGAGACATAGAGGCCCAATTGCCCCCGAGGAAGACATATGTATTATAAATAGCTCATAGTAATTAGGGGACTGTGTTAGAGATTTTGCATTCAAGTTACCCTTCTAGATACATCTTAAAGGGAACCTGTCGTGTCCGCTAATGCTATTAACGTGCAGTTATAGGGTTAATCTGCAGGCTAATAGTGTTACAATGTTGTCTTGCCATCTTACTGAAAGTGCAGCACCCAGGAGAAAATGAAATATATTTCTCCCTGGAGCTGCCAGCTTTCAGTCATACAGGAGCAATAACAGTCACCCCTCACAGCACTGAGTGCAGCAGCTGTAAGCATACCCCAACAAAGACTGACAGCATATGCAGTATATTAGTCTAGAGTGAGCTGTCAGCCATTGGTTACTGTAATTTCTCCGGGCACACTGCTATGACTGAAAGCCGGCGGCTTCTGGGATAAGTAAACTTCATTTTTTTTTCCTGGGTTTTTGCAATGTCAGCACTGCAGCTGGGCATCTTTACAATGCTATTAACCTTCAGATTAACCATATATCTGCAGCTTAATAGCATTATCAGACCGGGCAGGTTCCCTTTAAGTTCATTCCTGATGCCTATTCTAACAAAGACCGTATCTGGATGATACAAGAGGAGCCTGCACTTTGGTCCTACTTGGGAACCTTATGGAATATGCTATAGGGGTTCACATTATAATACCCAATGTTGCATTTTGATTGGTTTTATATTTGCATTAACTCTCTAAATACTTTTTTGATTTTTTTATTTTAGTGCTTTAGTTATTTACAAACCTTATTCAGATTAGTGCTTTAGCCATAACATTTTATTTATTTTTTTCATGAATACAGCTTCATGAGGGTTTACTTTTGTAGAATAAGTTGCCATGTTGAATGATACCATTCATTTTACCATGTGATGTACTGAAAAAAGGGAAAAATAGTGAAAAATAAAAGAGCAATTCCGCCATTGGTTTTTGAGCTTTGTATTTACAGTGTTCAGTATAAAACTGATGTGGCAGTAATTCTTCAAGTTAGTACGATTATGGTGCTACCAAACTTTTAAGGTTTTTTTTCCATATTTTAGTGGTTAAATAAAAAAAATTGTTTGTGTCGATATTTTTGGAAACCTGTAAACTTAATGTTTTTGTCAATGTGGTTGGGTGATTACTTATTTTTTTTGCACACTGAGCTGTAGTTATTATTGCTATTTTGTGGCCCATTCAATGTTTTGATGGCCCAAAAAAATTAAATAAAAAGCCATATGGGGGGAGTGTGGCGACCAAAAATTGGCAATTCTGGTATTTACATTTTTTTCCTTTTCGCTGTTTACTTCACTATTTAAATAATTTTATATATTGATTATGGACACGACGATCCCACATATGGTTTTTTTTTTTCCAATTTCTTAATATCTCTAGATTTAAACTTTTTAAAAAATGTTTTAAACTTTTATGTTTTTTTAGTTCCCTTTTGGGCTTGAACCAGCGATCATACTGTACACTGTAATACAATATTATTAATAATAATAATGCAGTATATGATGTGACTGATGTTCTCCTATTAAACCCATACACACCGCATGTGACCTGTGGCGAAAATGTGCTACAGGTCATTAAGGGGTTAAAAAAGGGAAGTAATTTCTAATAAGTAACATAATATTGCTGGCATTGCATCATTCGACTCCACTGATTTATTGTGAGAAGTCAGCTGGCCTAGAGTGCTTCATCTAGATGCAAGGCCCTGTAAAGGGTTAATATGGACTTATAGGATTACTACCACCAAATGGAGGCACTGCAGATCTTGTTCTCTTCCTCTGTGAACTGGCTATTTGCATATTATATTTCTCAGGATGCATTATTTGGCCTGTAAAGGCTACTTTACACACTGCGATATCGGTCCCGATATCGCTAGTGTGCGTACCCGCCCCCATCTGTTGCGCGACATGGGCATATCGCTGCCCGTGCCGCACAACATCGCCCAGAGCCGTCACACATACTTACCTGTCCGGCGACGTCGCTGTGACCGGCGAACCGCCTCCTTTCTAAGGGGGCGGTCCGTGCGGCGTCACAGCGACGTCACTGAACCGCCGCCCAATTGCAGCGGAGGGGCGGAGATGAGCGGGACGTAACATCCCGCCCACCTCCTTCCTTCCGCATAGCGGCCGGGAGGCAGGTAGGGAGACGTTCCTCGCTCCTGCGGCGTCACACACAGCGATGTGTGATGCCGCAGGAACGAGGAACAACCTCGTTACTGCTGAAGTAACGATTTTTGGGAATTAGGACCCGTGTAGCCGATTAGCGATAAATCACGCTTTTGCGACGATTTTACATCGCTGAACGCTGTTACACAAAGCTATATCGCTAACGATTGCGGAAGTGCGTCACCAAAACCGTGACCCCAACGACAAAATTCGGGCGATATCGCAGTGTGTAAAGCCCGCTTAAGTCTCCTTACAGCAGTTTAGCCATCTTCTTAAAGGGAACTGTCTCTAGATTCATGTTGTTCAATCCATAGGCAGCATGAATCAGAGCCTATCTGTGCGATTACAGACAGATATCTCTGTCCTCGAAACACCAGAGCGTTTCAGACAATATATAGTTTGAAAAGTCGACAGGGGACCATAGAGATAGACTAGACTACGTTGGCCCAACCTGCTCAAGTTGATTGACAGGTCCCTCTCTATAGTCCTCAGCCAGCGTTTTAAGCTTTGTTTTCTCTGAAACGCTGCAACATCTCAGAGAAAGACATACCTGGTTGCACCCGTGCAGCCTTGCTCAGATTCATACTGCAACAACTTGAAGAATCGAATCCATACAGATGAATGGAGTTGTCTCTGTGACAAATACATGCATTATTAAAAGCCCTGTCTAGATGACTATCAAAAAAGTCTGTGGAGCCTCTGTTAGGAGTCTCGACACAGAAACTAGCCAGATATCCCTCCGGGAAGAACCTAGCCAAGGAGTGGCTCTTTTTAGGAAACCACCATAACCACCATATTAAGTGGCCCTTTTAGTCAATATCCAACTCTTTAACAAGTTTAAAGATATGACAAGTGAATTACCAAGGCCAGGTATCCATCCACAGACAGCTGTTTCGGGGTATTGCCCCTCATCAGTGTGGAGTAGGATTCTGGCCAGGTGGGAGCAATGCCTAGTAGACCAACAATACAAAACAATCACTGATCTCGGGGAGACCAGCCAGAGAAAACACTGCCGGCAGCCAACAAGGGCACTCAAGACAGTGAAATCCTAGGTGCATTGCCCCCTGGGAAATATGCAAATCAAAAAAGTCCGTGGAGCCTCTGTTAGGAGTCTCGACACAGAAACTAGCCAGATATCCCTCCGGGAAGGACCTAGCCAAGGAGTGGCTCTTTTTAGGAAACCACCATAACCACCATATTAAGTGGACCTTTTAGTCAATATCCAACTCTTTAACAAGTTTAAAGATATGACAAGGGAATTACCAAGGCCAGGTATCCATCCACAGACAGCTGTTTCGGGGTATTGCCCCTCATCAGTGTGGAGTAGGATTCTGGCCAGGTGGGAGCAATGCCTAGTAGACCAACAATACAAAACAATCACTGATCTCGGGGAGACCAGCCAGAGAAAACACTGCCGGCAGCCAACAAGGGTGCTCAAGACAGTGAAATCCTAGGTGCATTGCCCCCTGGGAAATATCCAAATCAAAAAAGTCAGTGGAGCCTCTGTTAGGAGTCTCGACACAGAAACTAGCCAGATATCCCTCCGGGAAGGGCCCAGCCAAGGAGTGGCTCTTTTTAGGAAACCACCATAACCACCATATTAAGTGGTCCTTTTAGTCAATATCCAACTTTTTAACAAGTTTATAGATATGACAAGGAAATTACCAAGGCCAGGTATCCAAGCACATACAGCTGTCTGTCTTGAGCGCCCTTGTTGGCTGCCGGCAGTGTTTTCTCTGGCTGGTCTCCGCGAGTTCAGTGATTGTTCTGTGTTGATGACTGACACAGCTGTCAGGGCAAATATTGGAGGAGTTATATGTATACGGTAGAAGCATGGTCAGCTCATCACATCTGCAGCTTTGTCCCTCCTGGGTGCCCGACAGTAAGTTGGTCCTCGCTCCAAAACATCAGATAAGCCCCACACTCCGGATCACTGGTGTCTTTACAAAACCCTTTTCCTTACTCCAAAGAAATAAAAACAGGTTAGCAGTGTGAGGAAGTGGACTGGGTCCTGTCATGTTCATTCTCTTGAAAACACCAATCGTGTTCTTGTATTGTCATGTAATGTGAATGGTGTCATGCGTCTTTAGCAAATATTGTTTTATGTGAACTGTAATGATAATATAATGTGTTCCTGTGTAATGTACAGCAAGGTTATATATGGTAATATAATGTATAGGAAGTTACCAGAACATAGGGTAAGCAATAGTTAAGTGTTGCAGCTAGCTCACAATAGGAGGGGTTATTTGATAGGGTGAGAGACAGTTAATTGTAGAAAAGTTAGTGAAGATCTAGTGTGTAACAGATATGAACATGTAGTCTGTAGGTCATCAAGGCCATATGCGGTGGGTGACTTGTGGCAGCAAATAAAGGAAGGAGACTTGAATAGAGACAGTGTAATGCCCGAGTGTTGACTGAGACACAGAGTGAAAACGCTGAGGCTAGAGACTGATCCTCGAACATAATGGCCCCAGATAATAGGAGCAGGAGGATTGGATTCTTAGTGGCCAGGTCCTTAACCATCAAAGTAACGAGTTAATACTAACTGGCATGCAAATGAAGTCATATTACCCTGGTGGATTGTCCCCAAGAGCACAAGATTCTGCTTTTACACTAATGGCTACCCCTTATCCCCCCTTCTATGAGGAGAACAGACGTGAATACGGAAGCGGAATAGGATAACTGAAGTGAGCACTAATATATATATATATATGAGTGCAAGCCAAAAATACATACTATATATAAGAATAAGGCTGCACATCAAACTTAGATAATGGTATGATGCCTCAAGCATATGGAAAAATATTGGAATATACAATGAAAAATGCTACTTGCTAATTTGAACATGTGAATAATGAATTGCATACCTGCCATGAATATTAGGAAAAAGGAGATATTTAGCAATCGCATTGATCAATGTAACTGAGCCCCAAGGCCTCGTCAAGGCATATCTCTATATTGGGGTCCCTAGCTCTATATATTAGTAATATATATTAGTGCTCACTTCAGTTATCCTATTCAGTTATATGTAGTTTTTTTCTGAATGTGAACACAGCTCCGCCCCTTTCGGCCATGTTTTTTCCATCTCCTATATAAGAAAGTCCTTAGTTACCCCTCTCCACCCATAGCAGTTTTTAATTGCAATGAGATGACACACAGTTAGGGTCACAGAGCTAGGGACCCCAATATAGAGATATGCCTTGACGAGGCCTTGGGGCTCAGTTACATTGATCAATGCGATTGCTAAATATCTCCTTTTTCCTAATATTCATGGCAGGTATGCAATTCATTATTCACATGTTCAAATTAGCAAGTAGCATTTTTCATTGTATATTCCAATATTTTTCCATATGCTTGAGGCATCATACCATTATCTAAGTTTGATGTGCAGCCTTATTCTTATATATAGTATGTATTTTTGGCTTGCACTCATATATATATATATATATTAGTGCTCACTTCAGTTATCCTATTCAGTTATATGTAGTTTTTTTCTGAATGTGAACACAGCTCCGCCCCTTTCGGCCATGTTTTTTCCATCTCCTATATAAGAAAGTCCTTAGTTACCCCTCTCCACCCATAGCAGTTTTTAATTGCAATGAGATGACACACAGTTAGGGTCACAGAGCTAGGGACCCCAATATAGAGATATGCCTTGACGAGGCCTTGGGGCTCAGTTACATTGATCAATGCGATTGCTAAATATCTCCTTTTTCCTAATATTCATGGCAGGTATGCAATTCATTATTCACATGTTCAAATTAGCAAGTAGCATTTTTCATTGTATATTCCAATATTTTTCCATATGCTTGAGGCATCATACCATTATCTAAGTTTGATGTGCAGCCTTATTCTTATATATAGTATGTATTTTTGGCTTGCACTCATATATATATATATTAGTGCTCACTTCAGTTATCCTATTCAGTTATATGTAGTTTTTTTCTGAATGTGAACACAGCTCCGCCCCTTTCGGCCATGTTTTTTCCATCTCCTATATAAGAAAGTCCTTAGTTACCCCTCTCCACCCATAGCAGTTTTTAATTGCAATGAGATGACACACAGTTAGGGTCACAGAGCTAGGGACCCCAATATAGAGATATGCCTTGACGAGGCCTTGGGGCTCAGTTACATTGATCAATGCGATTGCTAAATATCTCCTTTTTCCTAATATTCATGGCAGGTATGCAATTCATTATTCACATGTTCAAATTAGCAAGTAGCATTTTTCATTGTATATTCCAATATTTTTCCATATGCTTGAGGCATCATACCATTATCTAAGTTTGATGTGCAGCCTTATTCTTATATATAGTATGTATTTTTGGCTTGCACTCATATATATATATATTAGTGCTCACTTCAGTTATCCTATTCAGTTATATGTAGTTTTTTTCTGAATGTGAACACAGCTCCGCCCCTTTCGGCCATGTTTTTTCCATCTCCTATATAAGAAAGTCCTTAGTTACCCCTCTCCACCCATAGCAGTTTTTAATTGCAATGAGATGACACACAGTTAGGGTCACAGAGCTAGGGACCCCAATATAGAGATATGCCTTGACGAGGCCTTGGGGCTCAGTTACATTGATCAATGCGATTGCTAAATATCTCCTTTTTCCTAATATTCATGGCAGGTATGCAATTCATTATTCACATGTTCAAATTAGCAAGTAGCATTTTTCATTGTATATTCCAATATTTTTCCATATGCTTGAGGCATCATACCATTATCTAAGTTTGATGTGCAGCCTTATTCTTATATATAGTGAATACGGAAGCGTCTGGGAGCAAAGGCTCTACTCTGGCAATAGTAATGGAGTCCTCGTACTGCTTCTCTAAGAGGAGACTGGATGTGGAACCGCTATATAGGAAAGTGACAGTCACATGTTGAACTGTAGCGTTAGGCTGGGTTGTATTCACGGGACCAGTAAGATTGAAAGCAACCCAGTAAGAATTGAGATTGTGTCTTGATTTGCCTTGTACAATTGAAATATGCTGGAAGATATGTGCCCACAATCTGGTGTATGCAGATCAAATGTTGAGTAAAGTACTGTCGCTTGAAACTAACTGGTGGTGTTGAGCAGAGCCAAAAGATGAAATACTTAATTACCTCTGGACATATAGCACTGTGAGAAGTGTGTTCAATGAAATCAATTCTCTATACATAAGCCAGTCAGTCTTCAGAGGAACCCAAGATGGCCCCCAATGACATCATAGACCCGCCCATCAGAGGATCACCAACATGGCCCAGATGACATAGACCCGCCTACGATGATGCCCACCAATCAGCTCATGGACTAACACATTGTTAAACCCACTGACCAATGAACACATCCGGACATGCCCCTTTCCAAGGTTATATCAGGGCATGCTTCAGTTGAAATAAAGGAGAGTCTGGGCCGAATTTGGTCGAGGAAAGATGTATATCCGACTGTGTGTCTGATCTCATTTTTCAAGCATACACTTGATCCACACCAATTAGAATCAGGCAGTAGGCAACTTGTGGAACTTTGTAAGAGTTCACCCAACATTAATGGTCTCCTTGGAAAAACGAGTCATCATTTGGTCCTGGCAAGCTGACATGAGTGGCAACATGTGGCCTGTATGGGCAAACAGCCCACACTTCATAAGTCCACACACCCAGCCAGGACCTTGTCTTGTATGTAGCATGCCGGGGAGTCTGGAGTTAATCCCTTATCCATGGCTACCTCCCTGCGAAACTCTGTGGCGCCCCTGACCTGGTCAGGCACCACTGAGTACTGCACCCATGCTGGGGACAGTACAATACAGGTAATCCAGAAGGCTGACTGGGGTGTGGAACACAGGCGCATAGTGATCAGGTCTCACACATGTACCCATGAGAGGACCCCTGGGGGTCCCAGGAGGGGGCAAAGCCTATACCTCCACTGGAATAGTGGCAGGGGGTCAAAAGCCTCCATCTCCTCTCAAGGGGTGTGGTGGAGAGTCTGGTTGCTAGGTGGCGTAGGCAAGAACAGGAGAGGAGGAGCAGTGAGTCAGTTAGAGCAGAACTCCAAAGGGCTCAGTGAGGAGCAGACCTGTGGGGCTGTTGCTGTCTAACAGCGCCCGCGCAGTGGCTACTGACGGGGGAGAACGGTCAACTAGGAGTGCTACCTGAAAGCCAGCTTCAGCTAGAGAGAAAGCACGGAGTGGGAAGTAAGGAGACTGCTAGAGAGCACCAGGCCCAACCGGGCGGCAGATCCCGAAGCGAAGATAGATCCAGCTTTCTTCTGCTAAACCTGCCGGTGTGGGGCTCTCAAAGCCCACACCACAACACCACAAAAGCCGCAGCCACGTAACCGCAGTGAGGGCCCATAGGTCACAGGAGGCAAGCAGCTGGAGTGGCCTGGCCCGGGGAACAAGCAAACGGCAAACAAAAGGGGGAGAGAGGCTGCAGCATCTTCCCTGGGTGACCCCCATAGGGACTCAAAGTCGGGGTCACCCCAAACCACCAAGGGCTAAGGAAGGCGAGTCAGTAGTCACCCTCATAAAGTCAGCCTGAAGGATACCTGGTTCCCATCTGGTTCATCCCAGCTACGCCCGGGCTACTCACCCTGCCATCAAATGTGAGTAAAGCCCTTGAAAGACAGTTCTGCCTGTGTGAGTCATTCTGCGACTTGTGGTACTACAAACCTACACCGGGCCCTGGGGCTTGCCTCACTCTCAGGAGGCTATTCCAACTAACTGCACACACCATCAGCCCCAGGCGACCCTCAACCTGCAGTGGCGGTCCCTACTGACCGCAATACTGAGAGTGGCGTCACGATCAAAACCGAAGATTCCCTACCTGTGACCAGCACCAGCTACGTGGAGTCCCTGAAGGTAATGCACCGACACTGCACATGCGGGGCTTCACATCTGGCGTCACGAACAGGATAAGGACTAGACCTGTTCAGACAGGTGACCATGTGCCTGGGCGGTCCGCTTGAAAAATTGGAAGCGCCGCCATATTGCCACCATGAAAAGCGCGCTGAAAAACAACAGCAGCCCGCGCTGGAAGAAGTTACCGCCCACGAAGAGGTGTGGCTACCCAGAGATCCCCTGCAGAGTTCTGAGCTTGCCAGCGAAGGGAGCGGAAGCGTCCAGAGACGGCGGAGCAGAAGAGAAGCCAGCGGCTTGCTAGAGAAAATGGCGTCTGAGTGCAGAGACCCAGAGCCAGGCTCCGCTGCCTGGTGGTGTCGGGAGCTCGCCGAGTTCTGCGATCAACTGGAAGCCAGGGTCGGAAGGCTGATCAGAGAGGGACGCGAGGAGTTCCTATGGATGACCGCGGCGGTTCGGGCCTACGAGGAGAGAGCCGCGCACCGAGTGCCAGATCGGGCGGTGACAACTCAGACCCCGATGCTGCCAACGATGGGTGAGTCGAGTGATGCCCCGGCTAGCGCAAGTGCCCCGACCCCTACTGCCACGCCCGCGGTCCCTGAAGAGGCGCCCGGCGCGGCGACGCTGAACCAGGCCGCAGCCACGCCAGGTGCGGCCCGCCCAGCCCCGGCCGCCGCAACGATGCCCTGCTCGGCCCGCCAAGCCCAGGCCGCCGCAGCGATGCCCTGCTCGGCCCGCCAAGCCCCGGCCGCCGCAGCGATGCCCTGCTCGGCCCACCAAGACCCGGTCCCTGCAGCGATGCCCAGCCCAGCCTGCACAGACCCCATCGCAGCTGCGACGCCGATCCAGGCCGCCGCCATACAGGGCGCGGCCCGCCAAGACCAGGCCGCCACCATGCCAGGCGCGGCCCGCCAAGACCAGGCCGCCGCCATGCCAGGCGCGGCCCGCCAAGACAAGGCTGACGTACCATTTACCCCGGCCCGCAAGGCCAGAGCAGACAAGGCTCCCCAGGTTCAGGAAGTCCCTGCTAGGCAATCCCTGGTAGGTGAGGACTCCGCATACTGGCAGCTAAAAGCCGACCTGGAAGCTAAGTTCCCACAGGAGATGGTGGAGCGGTACATGCTCCCTCCGCACACCCCAAAGAGTATCCCGACAGCTCCCGCAGCAACCACGGCAAAGAGTTCCCCACCTGGGCCGGCAGAAAGAAGTCCATCCCCAGCACTGCTACCCAAGGAGTGCCAGGAAGAACTAAGGGGGGGAGGAGGCCAGGAGGTTGAGGGGCTGACTCCAGAGCCATACCCAGAGCCAGAGATGCTGCCTTATTCTCGCTGGGATGAGGAAGACCTGACACCATCTGCAGAAGAAGAACTGCCTAAAAGCCTTACCTGGGAGTTTGTGAGCTGCACCCTACAGAATCCAGCCCGTAAGACACACCGCAACAGAATGCAACTATCCTCTGCACCGTCATCTCCAGAGCAGAGAGAAGTCACCGCCAGAGACCTGCAAGAAAAACGAGCCCTGAGAAGGTCCAAAGCCCAGGCCAGAGGACCCCTTTTCAGAGGAGTAGTGGAGGATTTTAATCTGAGAAGTGGATATGGATTCATCGTAGCACCTGGTATCAAAGAAGGCATTTTTGTTAATAGGAGAGACGTCAGAGCTAATCTGCCCAGAGGACACCCTAGCAGAAATCTAAAGATGGGAGATTCAGTCCAGTTTACTATGCATCAAGGTGAAAGAGGATTGTATGCCCTGGACGTAACACAAAGTCCTAAAGAAAGAGAAGGAAGACAAAGCAGAGAAAAAGAACCTATGGATGAGACGACCACAGACGACGACAGAGAGCAGGAAAGCAGCAGGTGCCACCGCCATACAGGCTCAAGCCCTGGTAAAGAGGAGTAAAAGTAAAGTAAAGAAAGAAGTTACCAGTTAAAGTTTTGAAAAGTTTTGGTTTGCAACGTTCTCAAGTTCAAGTAATGTGCCCACAAAAACTATTGTGAGAAAAACCATGAACCTTAAGGCTATGAACTGGCTATAGCCACAAACTCTCGCAGTGTAAATAGTTACACCAGAGGGCACCACCGCCACCAGAGTCAGCCTGTTTAGGGGCTTGGCTCGTCTGCAACCAGGGAGCCCGTCCGTATATAGGGACTTGGCTCACCTGCGACCAGAGAGCATGCCTGTTTATGGGGCCTGGCTCTCCACCACAAAGAGGGTACCTGGTCAGCACCAACTGTGGAGGCCGCCTCTACATCCTGCCAGAAGAGGCTGAAGGCGCGGATCCACCAGGCCAGGTATACCCTGAAGACCACCAGCCCATGACAGCCGCCTCTACATCCTGCCAGAAGTGGCTGAAGTCGCGGCCAACGTGAAAGGGTTTTGGGTGGGTTAACGGACTTGTGGGTGGAGGGTGGTGATGTATGGTACCTGGTGCTTTTAAATGTTTTACATGTTTTACTGTTTTATGCATTTTAAAATGTTGTCTTGCAGCCCGAGGACGTGCTGGTGATAACTAAGGGGGAATGTGGCGCCCCTGACCTGGTCAGGCACCACTGAGTACTGCACCCATGCTGGGGACAGTACAATACAGGTAATCCAGAAGGCTGACTGGGGTGTGGAACACAGGCGCATAGTGATCAGGTCTCACACATGTACCCATGAGAGGACCCCTGGGGGTCCCAGGAGGGGGCAAAGCCTATACCTCCACTGGAATAGTGGCAGGGGGTCAAAAGCCTCCATCTCCTCTCAAGGGGTGTGGTGGAGAGTCTGGTTGCTAGGTGGCGTAGGCAAGAACAGGAGAGGAGGAGCAGTGAGTCAGTTAGAGCAGAACTCCAAAGGGCTCAGTGAGGAGCAGACCTGTGGGGCTGTTGCTGTCTAACAGCGCCCGCGCAGTGGCTACTGACGGGGGAGAACGGTCAACTAGGAGTGCTACCTGAAAGCCAGCTTCAGCTAGAGAGAAAGCACGGAGTGGGAAGTAAGGAGACTGCTAGAGAGCACCAGGCCCAACCGGGCGGCAGATCCCGAAGCGAAGATAGATCCAGCTTTCTTCTGCTAAACCTGCCGGTGTGGGGCTCTCAAAGCCCACACCACAACACCACAAAAGCCGCAGCCACGTAACCGCAGTGAGGGCCCATAGGTCACAGGAGGCAAGCAGCTGGAGTGGCCTGGCCCGGGGAACAAGCAAACGGCAAACAAAAGGGGGAGAGAGGCTGCAGCATCTTCCCTGGGTGACCCCCATAGGGACTCAAAGTCGGGGTCACCCCAAACCACCAAGGGCTAAGGAAGGCGAGTCAGTAGTCACCCTCATAAAGTCAGCCTGAAGGATACCTGGTTCCCATCTGGTTCATCCCAGCTACGCCCGGGCTACTCACCCTGCCATCAAATGTGAGTAAAGCCCTTGAAAGACAGTTCTGCCTGTGTGAGTCATTCTGCGACTTGTGGTACTACAAACCTACACCGGGCCCTGGGGCTTGCCTCACTCTCAGGAGGCTATTCCAACTAACTGCACACACCATCAGCCCCAGGCGACCCTCAACCTGCAGTGGCGGTCCCTACTGACCGCAATACTGAGAGTGGCGTCACGATCAAAACCGAAGATTCCCTACCTGTGACCAGCACCAGCTACGTGGAGTCCCTGAAGGTAATGCACCGACACTGCACATGCGGGGCTTCACATCTGGCGTCACGAACAGGATAAGGACTAGACCTGTTCAGACAGGTGACCATGTGCCTGGGCGGTCCGCTTGAAAAATTGGAAGCGCCGCCATATTGCCACCATGAAAAGCGCGCTGAAAAACAACAGCAGCCCGCGCTGGAAGAAGTTACCGCCCACGAAGAGGTGTGGCTACCCAGAGATCCCCTGCAGAGTTCTGAGCTTGCCAGCGAAGGGAGCGGAAGCGTCCAGAGACGGCGGAGCAGAAGAGAAGCCAGCGGCTTGCTAGAGAAAATGGCGTCTGAGTGCAGAGACCCAGAGCCAGGCTCCGCTGCCTGGTGGTGTCGGGAGCTCGCCGAGTTCTGCGATCAACTGGAAGCCAGGGTCGGAAGGCTGATCAGAGAGGGACGCGAGGAGTTCCTATGGATGACCGCGGCGGTTCGGGCCTACGAGGAGAGAGCCGCGCACCGAGTAACAGATCGGGCGGTGACAACTCAGACCCCGATGCTGCCAACGATGGGTGAGTCGAGTGATGCCCCGGCTAGCGCAAGTGCCCCGACCCCTACTGCCACGCCCGCGGTCCCTGAAGAGGCGCCCGGCGCGGCGACGCTGAACCAGGCCGCAGCCACGCCAGGTGCGGCCCGCCCAGCCCCGGCCGCCGCAACGATGCCCTGCTCGGCCCGCCAAGCCCAGGCCGCCGCAGCGATGCCCTGCTCAGCCCGCCAAGCCCCGGCCGCCGCAGCGATGCCCTGCTCGGCCCACCAAGACCCGGTCCCTGCAGCGATGCCCAGCCCAGCCTGCACAGACCCCATCGCAGCTGCGACGCCGATCCAGGCCACCGCCATACAGGGCGCGGCCCGCCAAGACCAGGCCGCCACCATGCCAGGCGCGGCCCGCCAAGACCAGGCCGCCGCCATGCCAGGCGCGGCCCGCCAAGACAAGGCTGACGTACCATTTACCCCGGCCCGCAAGGCCAGAGCAGACAAGGCTCCCCAGGTTCAGGAAGTCCCTGCTAGGCAATCCCTGGTAGGTGAGGACTCCGCATACTGGCAGCTAAAAGCCGACCTGGAAGCTAAGTTCCCACAGGAGATGGTGGAGCGGTACATGCTCCCTCCGCACACCCCAAAGAGTATCCCGACAGCTCCCGCAGCAACCACGGCAAAGAGTTCCCCACCTGGGCCGGCAGAAAGAAGTCCATCCCCAGCACTGCTACCCAAGGAGTGCCAGGAAGAACTAAGGGGGGGAGGAGGCCAGGAGGTTGAGGGGCTGACTCCAGAGCCATACCCAGAGCCAGAGATGCTGCCTTATTCTCGCTGGGATGAGGAAGACCTGACACCATCTGCAGAAGAAGAACTGCCTAAAAGCCTTACCTGGGAGTTTGTGAGCTGCACCCTACAGAATCCAGCCCGTAAGACACACCGCAACAGAATGCAACTATCCTCTGCACCGTCATCTCCAGAGCAGAGAGAAGTCACCGCCAGAGACCTGCAAGAAAAACGAGCCCTGAGAAGGTCCAAAGCCCAGGCCAGAGGACCCCTTTTCAGAGGAGTAGTGGAGGATTTTAATCTGAGAAGTGGATATGGATTCATCGTAGCACCTGGTATCAAAGAAGGCATTTTTGTTAATAGGAGAGACGTCAGAGCTAATCTGCCCAGAGGACACCCTAGCAGAAATCTAAAGATGGGAGATTCAGTCCAGTTTACTATGCATCAAGGTGAAAGAGGATTGTATGCCCTGGACGTAACACAAAGTCCTAAAGAAAGAGAAGGAAGACAAAGCAGAGAAAAAGAACCTACGGATGAGACGACCACAGACGACGACAGAGAGCAGGAAAGCAGCAGGTGCCACCGCCATACAGGCTCAAGCCCTGGTAAAGAGGAGTAAAAGTAAAGTAAAGAAAGAAGTTACCAGTTAAAGTTTTGAAAAGTTTTGGTTTGCAACGTTCTCAAGTTCAAGTAATGTGCCCACAAAAACTATTGTGAGAAAAACCATGAACCTTAAGGCTATGAACTGGCTATAGCCACAAACTCTCGCAGTGTAAATAGTTACACCAGAGGGCACCACCGCCACCAGAGTCAGCCTGTTTAGGGGCTTGGCTCGTCTGCAACCAGGGAGCCCGTCCGTATATAGGGCCTTGGCTCACCTGCGACCAGAGAGCATGCCTGTTTATGGGGCCTGGCTCTCCACCACAAAGAGGGTACCTGGTCAGCACCAACTGTGGAGGCCGCCTCTACATCCTGCCAGAAGAGGCTGAAGGCGCGGATCCACCAGGCCAGGTATACCCTGAAGACCACCAGCCCATGACAGCCGCCTCTACATCCTGCCAGAAGTGGCTGAAGTCGCGGCCAACGTGAAAGGGTTTTGGGTGGGTTAACGGACTTGTGGGTGGAGGGTGGTGATGTATGGTACCTGGTGCTTTTAAATGTTTTACATGTTTTACTGTTTTATGCATTTTAAAATGTTGTCTTGCAGCCCGAGGACGTGCTGGTGATAACTAAGGGGGAATGTGGCGCCCCTGACCTGGTCAGGCACCACTGAGTACTGCACCCATGCTGGGGACAGTACAATACAGGTAATCCAGAAGGCTGACTGGGGTGTGGAACACAGGCGCATAGTGATCAGGTCTCACACATGTACCCATGAGAGGACCCCTGGGGGTCCCAGGAGGGGGCAAAGCCTATACCTCCACTGGAATAGTGGCAGGGGGTCAAAAGCCTCCATCTCCTCTCAAGGGGTGTGGTGGAGAGTCTGGTTGCTAGGTGGCGTAGGCAAGAACAGGAGAGGAGGAGCAGTGAGTCAGTTAGAGCAGAACTCCAAAGGGCTCAGTGAGGAGCAGACCTGTGGGGCTGTTGCTGTCTAACAGCGCCCGCGCAGTGGCTACTGACGGGGGAGAACGGTCAACTAGGAGTGCTACCTGAAAGCCAGCTTCAGCTAGAGAGAAAGCACGGAGTGGGAAGTAAGGAGACTGCTAGAGAGCACCAGGCCCAACCGGGCGGCAGATCCCGAAGCGAAGATAGATCCAGCTTTCTTCTGCTAAACCTGCCGGTGTGGGGCTCTCAAAGCCCACACCACAACACCACAAAAGCCGCAGCCACGTAACCGCAGTGAGGGCCCATAGGTCACAGGAGGCAAGCAGCTGGAGTGGCCTGGCCCGGGGAACAAGCAAACGGCAAACAAAAGGGGGAGAGAGGCTGCAGCATCTTCCCTGGGTGACCCCCATAGGGACTCAAAGTCGGGGTCACCCCAAACCACCAAGGGCTAAGGAAGGCGAGTCAGTAGTCACCCTCATAAAGTCAGCCTGAAGGATACCTGGTTCCCATCTGGTTCATCCCAGCTACGCCCGGGCTACTCACCCTGCCATCAAATGTGAGTAAAGCCCTTGAAAGACAGTTCTGCCTGTGTGAGTCATTCTGCGACTTGTGGTACTACAAACCTACACCGGGCCCTGGGGCTTGCCTCACTCTCAGGAGGCTATTCCAACTAACTGCACACACCATCAGCCCCAGGCGACCCTCAACCTGCAGTGGCGGTCCCTACTGACCGCAATACTGAGAGTGGCGTCACGATCAAAACCGAAGATTCCCTACCTGTGACCAGCACCAGCTACGTGGAGTCCCTGAAGGTAATGCACCGACACTGCACATGCGGGGCTTCACAACTCCACAACAAATCACCATTCTCACCCCTTATCTGTCTTGTTTTGTACTAAGGGGTACTTCACACACAGCGAGATCGCTACTGAGATCACTGCTGAGTCACGTTTTTTGTGCCCTCATTAGCGATCTCGCTGTGTGTGACACTGAGCAGTGATCTGGCCCCTGCTGTGAGATCGCTGCTCGTTACACACAGCCCTGGTTCGTTTTTTTATTGTTGCTCTCCCGCTGATAAGCACACATCGCTGTGTGTGATAGCGAGAGAGCAACAATCCTGAATGTGCAGGGAGCAGGAGCCAGCGTCTGACAGCCTGCGGTAAGCTGTAACCAAGGTAAACCGGGTAACCAAGGTGGTTACCCGATATTTACCTTCGTTACCAGCCTCCGCAGCTCTCACGCTGACAGTGCCGGCTCCTGCTCCCTGCACACGGTAAGCGGTGTGAGCTGGTAACTAAGGTAAACATCGGGTAACCATACCCGATGTTTATCTTAGTTACCAGTGTCCGCAGCTCCCAGACGCCGGCTCCGTGCAAGCGCAGCGTCGCTTGCACATCGCTGCTGGCTAGGGGCTGGTCACTGGTCGCTGGTGAGATCTGCCTGTTTGACAGCTCACCAGCGACCATGTAGCGACGCAGCAGCGATCCTGACCAGGTCAGATCGCTGGTGGGATCGCTGCTGCGTCGCTAAAGTGTGACGGTACCCTAAGGGTATGTGTACACATTGAGTATTTGCAGCTGATTTTTCTGCAGCAAAAAACAGAGTGTGGGCAAGTAAAACGCTGCACATTTTGTACATGAATTGACACGTGTTTGAGGCGTTCATTTCAATTGGCGAAAAAAGCTGTAAAAACACTGAAAGAATTGACATTCTGCAGATTTTAAAAAACACCGTTGGTTCAAATCTGTAAAAAAATAAATTTAGCAGTGTGCACAAGATTTCAGAAATCTCGTTGGATTCGCTTATTATGTAATACACACTGTATTTTTTTTATGCATAAAAGAATGCATGGGGAAAAAAACAGATGTGTGAACAGGCCTAAAGCATTCATTATCACAGCCAGACACAGCATAGGTAGTTTTCTCATTTCTTCCCCAATTTATTGAGGTTGGTGCACGTGATTAACAACTGACTACTACACAGATACATTGTATATTAAAAAAAAAAAAAAAATTACGATCAGGAAACACATTGCACAGAGAACACTTCTGGATCATAACAAAGTTTAGCCGTTAGGTTAAAAACGTTATGCATCAATGCTAATATATAAAATAATTTCTGTTGTGCAATCCTCAGAACATTCCAGTCCTGGAGATTACACAACAGACATAATCTGATATATTAGCATTTCCTCCTTTGTTAGACTTTGCTATCATTTTTTTTATTTTTTTTTATTTTTTTTGAGTGATTACCTGGTCCCCCACCGATCTGTTTAGTATTAATGGGCATAAAACATATAGAAAATATATAAAAGTTTACTTTACCTGTCACCAGGTTTTCCTTATATAAAGTGTGGCCACCACCTTTAAAAGGAACCTGTCACCAGATGTGTTCCCTATAAGCTGCGGCCACCACCAGTGAGCCCTTTATACAGCATTTCAGAATACTGTACATAAGAGCACAGGCTGCTCTCTAGAACAGGGGTGGGCAATTTTCCCATGGGGCCGCATGAGAAATTGGGATTGGTTTAGAGGGCCGGACTAATATAATTAACTCCGTTCTACCCAATATACTACATTACTACACCCCCTCCATATACTACACCTGTAATAAACTACACCACTACACCCCTATATACTACACCTGTAATATACTACACCTCCATATAGTACACCTGTAATATACTACACCTCCATATAGTACACCTGTAATATACTACACCTCCATATAATACACCTGTAATATACTACACCTCCATATAATAAACCTGTAATATACTACACCCCCATATAATACACCTGTTATATACTACACCTCCATATACTACACCTCCATATAGTACACCTGTAATATACTACACCCCCATATAATACACCTGTATTATACTACACCTCCATATACTACACCTCCATATAATACACCTGTATTATACTACACCTCCATATACTACACCCCATATAATACACCTGTATTATACTAGACCTCCATATAGTACACCTGTAATATACTACACCCCCATATAATACACCTGTAATATACACCTCCATATAGTACACCTGTAATATACTACATCACTATATACAACACCCCCATATACTACACCCCTATATACTACACCTGTAATAAAACTACATCACTACACCCCATGTACTACACCACTATATACTACACCACTATATACACAACACCATATACTACACCTGTAAAACTACACCACTACACCCCCAGTATTAGTCACCAGTCCCCCCTCCCCCATTGTCCCCTCCTCAACTTATTAGTCACTACTTACCTCTCCCTTGTTATTGTCCCCATCCTCAGGCACCTCCGTACAGGCTCCCCGCTGAGCTGCTCCTTCTGTTGTACGGGCCCTGGCTGCGCTGATGCTCTTCTCCGAGAGGCCCCCGTCGCTGCTTCTCTCTGTGAAGGCCCCCGGTGTGCCGCTCTTCTCCTGCCGGCTGGGCGGGAACTTTTGAAATTACACACGCGCACAGTACTGATAACATCACAGCGCGCGCGTGTGTCACAGAGAAAGTGCCGGCAGGGAACAGAGGAGAGATTCCTGCGTTCCGCTGCCTGCACTGACTGTGCGGACCTGCAGGATCTCTCCCTGCCCGGCACGCTGCAGCCCGGCTGCACTGCACCGGCTGAAGACGGGCGGGCCAGTCACAGAGAGTAGGTGGGCCACCACCGTCTGCCAACCTTGCTCTCGGTGCCTGGGCCACGTACCCGGACACGGTCAGCTTGCTCCTCCACTACCACTTCCCTAACTGATCTGACTTCCTTTTCCCGCCTCCAGGACTGTGAACTCCTCAGTGGGTGGGTCCAACCACCTGGCTCCACCCCACCTGGTGTGGACATCAGCCCCTGGAGGGAGGCAACAAGGATTTGTGTCTGGCTGATGTCCCTATCTCGGGGTGGGGGGTGTTGTGTTGTAGTCCCTGTGACGACCTGGCTAGTCCAGAGCGCCACAATAGCATTATATGTATTTTGTATTATTATTATTTTCATATAATGATCTGTATAAAAAAAACCATTACAAATCATTCAATTTTATTACTGGCCACTGAGTTGGTTTAAGACTCAAAATTTCTTTTCTTTCAGGAAGTGTTAAACAGTTTTATTAAAGGAAAATCCCTTCTCATTCAGCATGTACACCCCCGATGCGGCTCCAGCGATGTAAGAACTTACATTCCCAGGGCCCATGTGTCATTATCATGACACGCGAGCCCTGCGACCAATCATCGCTAGCTTCCTTCTCCTTACCTTCGTATGTTTAAACACTAAACAGGAAACGAGTGGTGCCGCAGCCAAATTCAAATAGATTCTATTGTCTAATAATAGAGATATTAGCGCAATTAGAGTAGCGTTAGCTTCTGGAGATGGGATAGTGTATTAGAGGCATCTGGGAAAGGATTACTGACTTACTGTCCTTGCTGGTGCTAAATTAAACCAACAGTCCATTTCAGGGCTAATTCAAACATATTCTATTGCCTAATAATAGTGCTCTTAGCTGCAATTAGTACAGGGTTATCTTCTGGAGAAGGCATAGCGTATTAGAGGCATCTTGTCAGGGAATATTGCTGCTGCTATGTACAACCAAAATTCTTTTCAGGGCCAATTTAAATTGATTCTATTGTCTAATAATATCGCCGTTAGCTACAATTAGTGTAGTAGGAGCTGCTGGACAAGGGACAGTATATTAGAGGCATCTAGTCGGGGATTATTGCCTTAAAGTCAATGGTGCTGCCACATATAAATAAAAGTTATTTCAGGGCCAATTCAAACAGATTCTATTGTTTAATAATACCACTCTTATCTGCGTACTTAATTTAAATGCGCAAGGCGTGTGGTGAGGGGCAGGGAAGTGGCCATTCCACTGATGATGGTGCGTGCAGAGGCTGTGGCTATGGGATAGGGCAAACTGGGCCTGGTGCCGAAGCACATCAAACAGATTCATCATCTAAACCTAGCTTCCTGTCCCAGTTTGCAGGGGAGCACGGGACACCATTGTTGAAGCCAGAATAGTGCAAGGAGGTGGTGGGTTGGATGGCAGATAATGCCTCCAGTCTGTAGGTTAACTCCACCCTATCTTCCACATGGTCCAGTCTCACTAGCCAAGGTCTGGACAATATAATCTTCACCCTGATCCTTCCTCCTTCCTCCTACCACGCTGGTCTCAGAAGACAAGTGAAACCACAGTTGGACACTCTAAAAAACTCTTTACCTTTCTATTTATGGCTTCTTCTGGCCTTTAACCGTGCTCTTTCAAGAGTGACTTGAGGAGATCATGTGCGGTGATGCCCAAATATTTGAGCAGTCATGGTCAGAAGAAGACAATGGTGGGGAATTGCAATTACTGTCTCAAAAGGTGGATGATGATAAGACACAGTTGGCAACAATTCATGAGGAGGACTAGAGTGAGAATGGTAGACGATGAAGTCACTGACCCAACCTGGTAAGGCTGCATGCAGAGCAAGCACAGCAGCGCAGAGGAGGAGGTATCCTGAGCATCTCAACAGGCAGGAAGAGGCACTGTGGTGGCCACAGGGAGAAGGTGGGCAACTGTTCCCTTGTCAAGGGTTTTTTTTTTACAAAAAGTGCGGACGACAAGAAAACTATGATTTGCAACCTGTGCTGTACCATTTTAGCAGGTGCCTGAACAATACTAGCCTGATAACCACCAGCATACTCAGGCACATGTCATCGAAACACCCGACTTGGTGGGCCAAACCTCTGGGTCCACAATCAGTGTCTGCAGGTGACACCACTGCCTCTTCCCCTGTGCTACATGTTGTGCAATCCCCTGTCCAGAAAGAGGCGCAAATGCCACTTGCCCTGCACCTATCGTTGCAATTCTCAACAACCATCTGCAACCACGGTCACTTCAATGTCCTACCACAGCTTTCAGCTGTTTCTACTCTAGACATTGGAATGCAAGCAGAAATACTGACCGTCAGTCACCTACAGCTGCCGCCGATCTGGCAGTGCTGCAGCAGCGCTTATAAGAGACATCTCACAAACTGGTTTGCGACCTGACCACGCATTGGAACTCAACATTATATATGTTGGCATGGCTTTGTGAGCAGAAGAGAGCAGTATTTAAATACCAGCGACAAGTATTGCGGCCAACCTCCGAACAAAAGAACCGACGAGTGGCCATGTATGTCTGACATCTGTGCAGTCATCCAAAATTTTCAGGTATCAACCAAGATAGTGAGTGGCGATGATACCATAATCAGCAATAGCTTCCCGTTTCTGTGTTTACTGAAACAATCTCTGCTCACAATTGAAGAGGAAGATTTACGTGCGGAACAAGTGGAAATAGAGGAAGAAAGTACACAGGGTGATTCTACCCCAGCCCAATCTCATCTTCTCACTGTGGATTGGGTGATTATGAGGAGGAGGAGGCTGAGCAGGAGAAGAAGAAACTGGAGATGGTTGCCTACGCAAAAGAGGGTACTACCAACACCAGCTTCCCGACTGTTTTTAGCATGGATGGCCTGAAGTGGAGGAGCAGGAGGAGGAGATGCAGAATCATTCTCCTGGTGAGGATAGTGAAGCTTTGACTGTTGGGGGTCTGGCACACATGGCAGACATTTTGTTCCGCTGTCTTTTCTGTGACCCTCATGTTACATGAATTTTGACCAAGCACTGATTACTGGTTGTTCACTCTTCTCGACTTAAGGGGCTTTACACGCTACGATATCGTTAGTGAATTATCGTCGGGGTCACGTTGTTTGTGACGCACATCTGGCATCATTAACGATATCGCAGTGTGTAAAACTTAAGAGCGATCTGAAACGATCGCAAAAGAGGGCAAAATCGTTTGCCGCAGAGAGGTCGTCCTGAAATAAAAAATGTTTTCTGCTTTTTAGCGATGTTGTTCCTCGTTCCTGCGGCAGCACACATCGCTATGTGTGACACTGCAGGAGCGACAAACAACTCCTTACCTGCCTCCACCGGCAATGCGGAAGGAAGGAGGTGGGTGTGATGTTTACGTCCGCTCATGTCCGCCCCTCCGCTTCTATTGGACGGCTGCCATGTGACGTCACTGTGACGCCGCACGACCCGCCCCCTTAGAAAGGAGGCGGTTCGCCGGCCAGAGCCAGACATCGCAGGGCAGGTAAGTGTGTGTGACGCTGACGTAGCGATAATGTTCGCTACGGCAGCGATCACCACATATCGGCCGTACGACGGGGGCGGGTGTTATCGCGCTCGACATCGCTAGCAATTGCTAGCGACGTCGCAGAATGTAAAGCCTGCTTTACACTACAAAGAGAACTTTATTTCTCTTCTTCCTATGGTGGAGAAGGCTACTAAAATGGTGCAATAGCAGAAGGCTATAGTTGAAAAATTGGTCAAAAAATTCCCATCTGACAATGCTGGCGGCGGCAGAGTTAATAGTTCCTTGGACAACCAAGGAGCCCAGAGGAGGGAGACACACACCAGGTCCATCAGTCTCAGGGGAACACTATCAAATAAAAGGGACAGTTTCATTAGAACCTTCCAGTGTCCAAGCTCTGATGCACGGAGTAGTCTGGCAAGGAAGGAAATGTTTATGAAGATGGTGAAGGAGTACCTACTGTAGCTGACCATACCAGCATCCTCCGTGATTCCTCTGTGCCATACAACTATTGGGTATCCAAGCTCCACACGTGGCATGAACCGTCAGTGTACGCCTTGAAGGTGCTGGCCTGCCCTGCCGTTAGCGTTTTCTCTGAGCAGGTTCGTAGTGCTGCCTGAGGCATAATTACTGACAGGCGCATCTGCCTATCAACTGAAAATGCTGACAGGCTGATTTATCAAAATGAACAAAGCGGGGATTAGCCTAATTTCTGAACCTCATTGGATGACAGCAGCTGAGCATAAAGGCAATTCTAATGTTCATTTTCTTCTGGTGTATTCCCATACACCGATTCCCACCCAAACAAGGGTACACAGTCAAAACCTACATGGAGAGAGATAACCCCTAACTTAAATTACCAGTAGAATAAAGACACAGAGAGAGACACAGAGACAGACACACACAGAGATTCAGATGCACACACAGAGACACACACACACACACACAGACAGAAACTGATGCAGAGACAGAGACTGATACAGAGACAGAGACTGATACATAGAGACACACAGAGACAGAGACACACACAGAGACAGAGACACACACATACACAGAGACTGATATAGAAACAGACACACAGAGACAGACAAAGACACACACAGACACATACAAATAGAGACACACAGAGACACAGACACGGAGATGCACACAAAGACACAGAGACAGAGACAAAGACACAGAGACAGACACACAGAAAGAGACACAGAGACAGAGACACACACAAAGACACACACAGAGACAATCAGATAGAGACAGAGAGGGAAACAAACAGACAGTGGGAAAGAGGGAGAATGGGAGAGAGGCAGAGAGACATATATATATATATATATATATATATATACTAGCTGTACTGCCCGGCTTCGCCCGGGTTAATAACTGCTGTTAACAAAATAGAATGTATTAACAGAAATTTACGGTATTCTGCACACAAAAACCACAAAACAAATAGATACAAATGTAATTTTTAAAAGGCAAAAACTAAGCTAATAGAAGCATTTCACAACATATATTTCAACACCACAGATATTCCACACAGATTTAACATCCTATGACCTCACACATACTGAGAATGTCCTTTGTTGCCTATATTAACCAATCAGAGCTCAGATTAATTAACTATAGCAAAATAGAAGCTAAGCTGTGATTGGTTGCTATTGGCAGCCTGATAAATCTCCAGGCAACAGAAAGCCCTCCCCCCTGACAGTATATATTAGCTCACACATACACATATAGACAGGTCATGTGACTGACAGCTGCCGTATTTCCTATGTGGTACATTTGTTGTTCTTGTAGTTTGGCTGCTTATTAATCAGATTTTTATTTTTGAAGGATAATACCAGACTTGTGTGTGTTTAGGGCGATTATGTGGCGAGGTTGGTGTATGTGTGGTGAAATGTGTGCTGAGGGTGGTATATGTGTTCAAGCACGTGGTAGTGTGTGGTGCATTTTGTGTGTGTGTTCATATCCCCGAGTGTGGTGAGTATCCCATGTCGGGGCCCCACCTTAGCAACTGTACGGTATATACTCTTTGGTGCCATCACTCTCATTCTTTAAGTCCCCCTTGTTCACATCTGGCAGCTGTTAATTTGCCCCCAACACTTTTCGTTTCACTTTTTCCCCATTATGTAGATAGGGGCAAAATTGATTGGTAAATTGGAACGCGCGGGGTTAAAATTTCGCTTCACAACATAGCACCCGGCGCTGCCCGGGATAGTAACTGTCTCTCTGTTTCTCTCCCATTCTATGTCTGTCTCCCCCTCTGTATATATCTCTCTGTCTCTCTCTCTATCTCTTTGTCTGTCTGTCTCTTTCCCTGTCTGTCTCTTTCTCCGTCTGTCTCAATCTCTTTCCCTGTCTGTCTATCTCTTTCCCTGTCTGTCGATCTATCTCTTTCCCTGTCTGTCACTTTCCCTATCAGTCTGTCTCTTTGTCTGTGTCTGTCTCTTTGTGTCTGTCTCTTACCCTGTCTATGTCTGTTTCTTACCCTGTCTGTGTCTGCCTCTTTCCCTGTCTGTGTCTGTCTCTTTCCCTGGCTGCATTGTGACACGCCAACATTCCATATAAGGGCGTGGCTGCGCATTCTTCTGAAGTTCTGGCTGCACTGTGGCTCCCAGCTCCATTCGCTTTAATGGAGGCGATTTTTTGGCGAATAACTGTAAAGAGCGGGGTTAAAATTTCCCCTCGAAACATAGCCTATGACGCTCTCGGGGTCCAGAAGAGTGTGAGTGTGCAAAATTTTGTGGCTGTAGCTGCGACGGTGTGGATGCCAATCCCGGACATACACATACACACACATTCAGCTTTATATATTAGATATATATATACAGTCAGGGCCAGAAATATTTGGACAGTGACACAAGTTTTGTTATTTTAGCTGTTTACAAAAACATGTTCATAAATACAATTATATATATAATATGGGCTGAAAGTGCACACTCCCAGCTGCAATATGAGAGTTTTCACATCCAAATCGGAGAAAGGGTTTAGGAATCATAGCTCTGTAATGCATAGCCTCCTCTTTTTCAAGGGACCAAAAGTAATTGGACAAGGGACTCTAAGGGCTGCAATTAACTCTGAAGGCGTCTCCCTCGTTAACCTGTAATCAATGAAGTAGTTAAAAGGTCTGGGGTTGATTACAGGTGTGTGGTTTTGCATTTGGAAGCTGTTGCTGTGACCAGACAACATGCGGTCTAAGGAACTCTCAATTGAGGTGAAGCAGAACATCCTGAGGCTGAAAAAAAAGTAAAAATCCATCAGAGAGATAGCAGACATGCTTGGAGTAGCAAAATCAACAGTCGGGTACATTCTGAGAAAAAAGGAATTGACTGGTGAGCTTGGGAACTCAAAAAGGCCTGGGCGTCCACGGATGACAACAGTGGTGGATGATCGCCGCATACTTTCTTTGGTGAAGAAGAACCCGTTCACAACATCAACTGAAGTCCAGAACACTCTCAGTGAAGTAGGTGTATCTGTCTCTAAGTCAACAGTAAAGAGAAGACTCCATGAAAGTAAATACAAAGGGTTCACATCTAGATGCAAACCATTCATCAATTCCAAAAATAGACAGGCCAGAGTTAAATTTGCTGAAAAACACCTCATGAAGCCAGCTCAGTTCTGGAAAAGTATTCTATGGACAGATGAGACAAAGATCAACCTGTACCAGAATGATGGGAAGAAAAAAGTTTGGAGAGGAAAGGGAACGGCACATGATCCAAGGCACACCACATCCTCTGTAAAACATGGTGGAGGCAACGTGATGGCATGGGCATGCATGGCTTTCAATGGCACTGGGTCACTTGTGTTTATTGATGACATAACAGCAGACAAGAGTAGCCGGATGAATTCTGAAGTGTACCGGGATATACTTTCAGCCCAGATTCAGCCAAATGCCGCAAAGTTGATCGGACGGAGCTTCATAGTACAGATGGACAATGACCCCAAGCATACAGCCAAAGCTACCCAGGAGTTCATGAGTGCAAAAAAGTGGAACATTCTGCAATGGTCAAGTCAATCACCAGATCTTAACCCAATTGAGCATGCATTTCACTTGCTCAAATCCAGACTTAAGACGGAAAGACCCACAAACAAGCAAGACCTGAAGGCTGCGGCTGTAAAGGCCTGGCAAAGCATTAAGAAGGAGGAAACCCAGCGTTTGGTGATGTCCATGGGTTCCAGACTTAAGGCAGTGATTGCCTCCAAAGGATTCGCAACAAAATATTGAAAATAAAAATATTTTGTTTGGGTTTGGTTTATTTGTCCAATTACTTTTGACCTCCTAAAATGTGGAGTGTTTGTAAAGAAATGTGTACAATTCCTACAATTTCTATCAGATATTTTTGTTCAAACCTTCAAATTAAACGTTACAATCTGCACTTGAATTCTGTTGTAGAGGTTTCATTTCAAATCCAATGTGGTGGCATGCAGAGCCCAACTCGCGAAAATTGTGTCACTGTCCAAATATTTCTGGACCTAACTGTATATACACACACTATATATATATATATATATATATATATATATATATACAGTACAGACCAAAAATTTGGACACACCTTCTCATTCAAAGAGTTTTCTTTATTTTCATTACTCTGAAAATTGTAGATTCACTTTGAAGGCATCAAAATTATGAATTAACACATGTGGAATGAAATACTTAACAAAAAAAGTGTGAAACTACTGAAAATATGTAGAAGTAGTCACCGGAAATGGTTCTTACTTCACAGGTGTGCCCTGTCAGGTTTAATAAGTGTGATCTCTTGCCTTATAAATGGGGTTGGGACCATCAGTTGTATTGTGCAGAAGTCTGGTGGATACACAGCTGATAGTCCTACTGAATAGACTGTTAGAATTTGTATTATGGTAAGAAAAAAGCAGCTAAGTAAAGAAAAACGAGTGGCCATCATTACTTTAAGAAATGAAGGTCAGTCAGTCTGAAAAATTGGGAAAACTTTGACAGTGTCTCCAAGTGCAGTGGCAAAAAACATCCAACACTACAAAGAAACTGGCTCACATGAGGACCGCCCCAGAAAAGGAAGACCAAGAGTCCCCTCTGCTGTGGAGGATAAGTTTATCCAAGTCACCAGCATCAGAAATCGCAGGTTAACAGCAGTTCAGATTAGAGACTAGGTCAATGCCACACAGAGTTCTAGCAGCAGACACATCGCTAGAACAACTGTTAAGAGGAGACTTTGTGCAGCAGGCCTTCATGGTAAAATAGCTGCTAGGAAACCACTGCTAAGGACAGGCAACAAGCAGAAGAGACTTGTTTGGGCTAAAGAACACAAGGAATGGATATTACACCAGTGGAAATCTGTGCTTTGGTCTGATGAGTCCAAATTTGAGATCTTTGGATCCAACCACCGTGTGTCTTTGTGCGACGCAGAAAAGGTGAACGGATGGACTCTACATGCCTGGTTGTCACCGTGAAGCATGGAGGAGGAGGTGTGATGGTGTGGGGATGCTTTGCTGGTGAAACTGTTGGGGATTTATTCAAAATTGCAAAAGGCATACAGAACCAGCATGGCTACCACAGCATCTTGCAGCGGCTTGCTATTCCATCCGGTTTGCATTTAGTTGGACCATCATTTATTTTTCAACAGTACAATGACCCCAAACACACCTCCAGGCTGTGTAAGGGCTATTTGACTAAGAAGGAGAGTGATGGCATGCTACGCCAGATGACCTGGCCTCCACAGTCACCAGATCTGAACTCAATCAAGATGGTTTGGGGTGAGCTGAGTGAAGGCAAAAGGGCCATATGGACAATACGTTTTGGTGGTATAAACTGCCTTCTTCACGGTCCAAGCCAAAACTCAAGTTTTGGCTTGGACCGTGAAGAAGGCAGTTTTTACCGCCAAAACGCGTTGTCCATAACGCACTATTTCCTGCAACTTATTATTTACAGCTTTGTTACATTTTTTAATTCTTCTACCAATAAATCCATAGTTTTCTGCCAACGGGACTTCTTGATATTTCCTGGATCCCTCTTCCTTTTCCATATATATATATATATATATATATATATATATATATATATATATATATATGTATATATATACATACACACACACACACACACTCACACAATATATAACTCGTGTGTTGGAATTGGCTGTGAACACACTATACTATACACATTCTCTGGGAATGCCCCATATCCAATATCCTGCCTAGCAGCGAAAGCAGCCATCACCTCCTCCATCAATCTTCAGTCAATTGTGGGATTGTCCTGACGATTATTGACAACCGGAATGCTGTTTGTGACAATGACTGTCGACGGTACATTTTAGATTTAGTGGATTTGTAGTAAATGACATGAAATCTGGATTTTCAATTTTGAAGTCCTTTCTCTAGCTGAGTCATGTGCTGAGATGTTATAAATCTATCAGAACTCGTGCTAGTTCTCACTGCTTTCAGCTCTCACCCTCTTTTTTCACAGTGTTAGAAATACAATAGTAAGACATAGGTGTTGGCACAGAGATTTCCACAAAATGGAGGCGGAAGAAAGTATCTCAGGGAGGGTAAACAAACAATTCATAGACAAGAGGAAATGAGTGCAGGATATAAGCGGTACTGATATATGAGCAGTGCTCCAGGTAAACTCACAGAACTGAACTCACATCCAGCCTACATCCATAAGGCTGAAAACTGCATATCATGGGGTTTTAAAATGAACAACAGAATTAAGCAAAGGCATATAAACAAATCTAAAAGTTGAAATTGGGCTCCATCAACCTAGAAAAAAAATTGTGACAGATTAATGCAGAGTCACGGAACATGAGGTATAACAGAATGGTGTACCTCCCAACTTTTTAGTTACAGGGAAAGGAACATGAATTATGACATGTACATAGGAAAAGCGCTCCTTGCGAAGGCCCCTTAGTGTTCTATTGGAGAATTTATTTGCAGAACTGCAGTCCATCAGCCAGATTAGTAATCTGTGATCACTGCAGGGGCGGTCAGTGAATCTCCTGACCACCCGGCATTCACAGATCTTGGTTTGATTACCCAGACTGGTGTAATGTTATCATAGCGTCGTGATGCACATACAACATCACGGCAGCCCAGCTAATCAAAAGAGCCAGGAATGTCAGGTAATAACTTATTACTACTAATAAGGAGATTCACAGGCTTCCTGTCATGATCCAGGACCAGTATTCCCCGCTCCAGAGTTTCCCAGACCCAGCCTGGTCATGTCAGGGGTTAACTCCCATCAGCCTCGTTCTGGTTTCAGGAGACACTATATCTGGTCTCTGCACCTCCATTCCAGTGCTGGTTATAGTTTTGCTCTGCAGCCTGTGACTGGCTCTGGTGAGAATTCCTGTTTGATCTGACTTCTTGTTACCATGCCCTGACCTGTACCCTCCCCCGTTCGTTCGTCCGTCCCAGTCCCTGACTTCCCTCTCTTGTCATTTGTTTACCAATCCTGGTTCATCCTCCTTCCCGTGTTTGTGCCTCCTCACCCTCCGGTCTTGTCTTCTGTTCCCTGTACCCTTTGTGTTTCCCTCTGCATACCTGATCTCCCGGCATCCAACTTCGGTTCTGTTTTCTGTTCTGTTGTTGATTCTCCCATTTCTAGTTTTCACCCAGCATAATACTCACTTTATGACCCTCATTCAGTATTACGCTCCTTAAAATGGTCCCCTTTCCCCCACATACACAACACATGCTGTGATACACACATTGAATTTCCTCACACAATTTGTGCCCACAGTACCCTCACATGTACAGTATGATACCTTCACAGTGCCACCAACGCATGACGCCACTGTAATGCCAAAGTATATGATACTCCCACTTTTCCCCCCACCACATAGTATGTCACTTCACATAGTGTCCTACAATTTATGATGTCCCCACAATTTCCTCAGTACAGTATGATACATCCACGCTCCCACACACTCTTTACGATACCCAACAATGCTGCCCACATAGTATGATGCCCCCAGAGTATGATTTTCCTACAGAACCCCAACAGAAATTATGATTCCCCCAAAAACCAGTATGAGGCCCCAACAGTCCCTTTTCCACCATATCTGCAACCTGAGAATGCAGATACTGTTCAAATCAAGATGCCAGGGGTGTGTGTGTGTGTGTGTGTGTGTGTGTGTGTGTGTGTGGGTGGGTACATTTGTCACTGCACACCCCCAAATAATGAGCTTTATGGCTGTTGCTTGGTCTACTGCTATTAGCAGTACACCACTAGAATGAAGCGTGTCTACTGAATTTAGAGCAATTTTGTTAACTAAAAGGTAATGACTCGCCCACCCCAGGGCTATGGGACACCCGTTGCCGGGCCGGACTAGTCCGGGGGACGTCAGTGGTGGCGGGGCCCGACTCCGTGCCCTGGTGGGGTCAATTAGTATGGCTGAAGTGTTGGGGTGATTAAAGTTTATATTTGTCGTGACGCCACCTGTGGTTTGCGGCTATTAAGCCGCCGCTGCTGTATGAGACCTCCAGGGTGATGGAACGGCAGCAACGGTGGTACTGCTCCCCACAGGTGGAGCGGTGCCCCGGGGCAACAGTTGGTGCTTGTAAGTGTCTATGGTGATGTTGGTGTGAATGATACGGTGCAGGGCCGACAGGCAGTGAAAGAAACAGTCACAAACAGTAGTCTCTTTACCTTCTCCTCTTTTACTTTGAGAACAGTCCAGTCCTGGGAGACCGTTACAGGTGGTCGACGGCTCCGGCCGGCCTGGAAGTAACTGAGGTATCTTTTTGGCCAGATGAGTATGAGGCCTACTCCTGGTCTTTCTTTGCTGTTTTAGGACCCTGCACTCTGGATTAGCAATGGCCCTCTTGCTGCTGGGACCGATGATACGTCCCTCTCCCTGTGTGGTAGGCTGCGCAGGCCCTCTCTGGTGCTTCTCTGCTGGAGTCCACACCGGGCCCTGGTGATGCAGCTGTACCTTCAGGTTGTTTATGGGCGAGGTGCTTGCAGCTCTCCTGCCCTTCGGATTCAGCTACCAGGGAATATTTTAGGCCCTGGTGGCCACAGACTCCGATGTCCAAGTCTACTTCTTTGCCTCTCTGCAGCTCTGGCCTCCCTGGACTGAGCTAACCAGCTCCAGCCCCAGTTCACCAGACTGCACACTCTGCATCTGCTCTCTCTGCTCTCTCCTCACAGACTGAACACTAACCCCTCCCTCAGGTCAGACTTCTCTCTGTGAAGGCCCCCGGTGTGCCGCTCTTCTCCTGCCGGCTGGGCGGGAACTTTTGAAATTACACACGCGCACAGTACTGATAACATCACAGCGCGCGCGTGTGTCACAGAGAAAGTGCCGGCAGGGAACAGAGGAGAGATTCCTGCGTTCCGCTGCCTGCACTGACTGTGCGGACCTGCAGGATCTCTCCCTGCCCGGCACGCTGCAGCCCGGCTCCACTGCACCGGCTGAAGACGGGCGGGCCAGTCACAGAGAGTAGGTGGGCCACCACCGTCTGCCAACCCTGCTCTCGGTGCCTGGGCCACGTACCCGGACACGGTCAGCTTGCTCCTCCACTACCACTTCCCTAACTGATCTGACTTCCTTTTCCCGCCTCCAGGACTGTGAACTCCTCAGTGGGTGGGGCCAACCACCTGGCTCCACCCCACCTGGTGTGGACATCAGCCCCTGGAGGGAGGCAACAAGGATTTGTGTCTGGCTGATGTGCCTATCTCGGGGTGGGGGGTGTTGTGTTGTAGTCCCTGTGACGACCTGGCTAGTCCAGAGCGCCACAATAGCATTACATGTATTTTGTATTATTATTATTTTCATATAATGATCTGTATAAAAAAACCCATTACAAATCATTCAATTTTATTACTGGCCACTGAGTTGGTTTAAGACTCAAAATTTCTTTTCTTTCAGGAAGTGTTAAACAGTTTTATTAAAGGAAAATCCCTTCTCATTCAGCATGTACACCCCCGATGCGGCTCCAGCGATGTCATAAATTACATTCCCAGGGCCCATGTGTCATTATCATGACACGCGAGCCCTGCGACCAATCATCGCTAGCTTCCTTCTCCTTACCTTCGTATGTTTAAACACTAAACAGGAAACGAGTGGTGCCGCAGCCAAATTCAAATAGATTCTATTGTCTAATAATAGAGATATTAGCGCAATTAGAGTAGCGTTAGCTTCTGGAGATGGGATAGTGTATTAGAGGCATCTGGGAAAGGATTACTGACTTACTGTCCTTGCTGGTGCTAAATTAAACCAACAGTCCATTTCAGGGCTAATTCAAACATATTCTATTGCCTAATAATAGTGCTCTTAGCTGCAATTAGTACAGGGTTATCTTCTGGAGAAGGCATAGCGTATTAGAGGCATCTTGTCAGGGAATATTGCTGCTGCTATGTACAACCAAAATTCTTTTCAGGGCCAATTTAAATTGATTCTATTGTCTAATAATATCGCTGTTAGCTACAATTAGTGTAGTAGGAGCTGCTGGACAAGGGACAGTATATTAGAGGCATCTAGTTGGGGATTATTGCCTTAAAGTCAATGGTGCTGCCACATATAAATAAAAGTTATTTCAGGGCCAATTCAAACAGATTCTATTGTTTAATAATACCACTCTTAGCTGCGTAATTAATTTAAATGCGCAAGGCGTGTGGTGAGGGGCAGGGAAGTGGCCGTTCCACTGATGATGGTGCGTGCAGAGGCTGTGGCTATGGGACAGGGCAAACTGGGCCTGGTGCCGAAGCACATCAAACAGATTCATCATCTAAACCTAGCTTCCTGTCCCAGTTTGCAAGGGAGCACGGGACACCATTGTTGAAGCCAGGATAGTGCAAGGAGGTGGTGGGTTGGATGGCAGATAATGCCTCCAGTCTGTAGGTTAACTCCACCCTATCTTCCACATGGTCCAGTCTCACTAGCCAAGGTCTGGACAATATAATCTTCACCCTGATCCTTCCTCCTTCCTCCTACCACGCTGGTCTCAGAAGACAAGTGAAACCACAGTTGGACACTCTAAAAAACTCTTTACCTTTCTATTTATGGCTTCTTCTGGCCTTTAACCGTGCTCTTTCAAGAGGGACTTGAGGAGATCATGTGCGGTGATGCCCAAATATTTGAGCAGCCATGGTCAGAAGAAGACAATGGTGGGGAATTGCAATTACTGTCTCAAAAGGTGGATGATGATAAGACACAGTTGGCAACAATTCATGAGGAGGACTAGAGTGAGAATGGTAGACGATGAAGTCACTGACCCAACCTGGTAAGGCTGCATGCAGAGCAAGCACAGCAGCGCAGAGGAGGAGGTATCCTGAGCATCTCAACAGGCAGGAAGAGGCACTGTGGTGGCCACAGGGAGAAGGTGGGCAACTGTTCCCTTGTCAAGGGTTTTTTTTTTACAAAAAGTGCGGACGACAAGAAAACTATGATTTGCAACCTGTGCTGTACCATTTTAGCAGGTGCCTGAACAATACTAGCCTGATAACCACCAGCATACTCAGGCACATGTCATCGAAACACCCGACTTGGTGGGCCAAACCTCTGGGTCCACAATCAGTGTCTGCAGGTGACACCACTGCCTCTTCCCCTGTGCTACATGTTGTGCAATCCCCTGTCCAGAAAGAGGCGCAAATGCCACTTGCCCTGCACCTATCGTTGCAATTCTCAACAACCATCTGCAACCACGGTCACTTCAATGTCCTACCACAGCTTTCAGCTGTTTCTACTCTAGACATTGGAATGCAAGCAGAAATACTGACCGTCAGTCACCTACAGCTGCCGCCGATCTGGCAGTGCTGCAGCAGCGCTTATAAGAGACATCTCACAAACTGGTTTGCGACCTGACCACGCATTGGAACTCAACATTATATATGTTGGCATGGCTTTGTGAGCAGAAGAGAGCAGTATTTAAATACCAGCGACAAGTATTGCGGCCAACCTCCGAACAAAAGAACCGACGAGTGGCCATGTATGTCTGACATCTGTGCAGTCATCCAAAATTTTCAGGTATCAACCAAGATAGTGAGTGGCGATGATACCATAATCAGCAATAGCTTCCCGTTTCTGTGTTTACTGAAACAATCTCTGCTCACAATTGAAGAGGAAGATTTACGTGCGGAACAAGTGGAAATAGAGGAAGAAAGTACACAGGGTGATTCTACCCCAGCCCAATCTCATCTTCTCACTGTGGATTGGGTGATTATGAGGAGGAGGAGGCTGAGCAGCAGAAGAAGAAACTGGAGATGGTTGCCTACGCAAAAGAGGGTACTACCAACACCAGCTTCCCGACTGTTTTTAGCATGGATGGCCTGAAGTGGAGGAGCAGGAGGAGGAGATGCAGAATCATTCTCCTGGTGAGGATAGTGAAGCTTTGACTGTTGGGGGTCTGGCACACATGGCAGACATTTTGTTCCGCTGTCTTTTCTGTGACCCTCATGTTACATGAATTTTGACTAAACACTGATTACTGGTTGTTCACTCTTCTCGACTTAAGGGGCTTTACACGCTGCGATATCGTTAGTGAATTATCGTCGGGGTCACGTTGTTTGTGACGCACATCCGGCATCATTAACGATATCGCAGTGTGTAAAACTTAAGAGCGATCTGAAACGATCGCAAAAGAGGGCAAAATCGTTTGCCGCAGAGAGGTCGCCCTGAAATAAAAAATGTTTTCTGCTTTTTAGCGATGTTGTTCCTCGTTCCTGCGGCAGCACACATCACTATGTGTGACACTGCAGGAGCGACAAAAAACTCCTTACCTGCCTCCACCGGCAATGCGGAAGGAAGGAGGTGGGTGTGATGTTTACGTCCGCTCATGTCCGCCCCTCCGCTTCTATTGGACGGCTGCCGTGTGACGTCACTGTGACGCCGCACGACCCGCCCCCTTAGAAAGGAGGCGGTTCGCCGGCCAGAGCCAGACATCGCAGGGCAGGTAAGTGTGTGTGACGCTGACGTAGCGATAATGTTTGCTACGGCAGCGATCACCACATATCGGCCGTACGACGGGGGCGGGTGTTATCGCGCTCGACATTGCTAGCAATTGCTAGCGACGTCGCAGCATGTAAAGCCTGCTTTACACTACAAAGAGAACTTTATTTCTCTTCTTCCTATGGTGGAGAAGGCTACTAAAATGGTGCAATAGCAGAAGGCTATAGTTGAAAAATTGGTCAAAAAATTCCCATCTGACAATGCTGGCGGCGGCAGAGGTAATAGTTCCTTGGACAACCAAGGAGCCCAGAGGAGGGAGACACACACCAGGTCCATCAGTCTCAGGGGAACGCTATCAAATAAAAGGGACAGTTTCATTAGAACCTTCCAGTGCCTAAGCTCTGATGCACGGAGTAGTCTGGCAAGGAAGGAAATGTTTATGAAGATGGTGAAGGAGTACCTACTGTAGCTGACCATACCAGCATCCTCCGTGATTCCTATGTGCCATACAACTATTGGGTATCCAAGCTCCACACGTGGCATGAACCGTCAGTGTACGCCTTGAAGGTGCTGGCCTGCCCTGCCGCTAGCGTTTTCTCTGAGCAGGTTCGTAGTGCTGCCTGAGGCATAATTACTGACGGGCGCATCTGCCTATCAACTGAAAATGCTGACAGGCTGATTTATCAAAATGAACAAAGCGGGGATTAGCCTAATTTCTGAACCTCATTGGATGACAGCAGCTGAGCATAAAGGCAATTCTAATGTTCATTTTTTTCTGGTGTATTCCCATACACCGCTTCCCACCCAAACAAGGGTACACAGTCAAAACCTACATGGAGAGAGATAACCCCTAACTTAAATTACCAGTGGAATAAAGACACAGAGAGAGACACAGAGACAGACACACACATAGATTCAGATGCACACACAGAGACACACACACAGACAGAAACTGATGCAGAGACAGAGACTGATACAGAGACAGAGACTGATACATAGAGACACACAGAGACAGAGACACACAACAGAGACAGAGACACACACACACATACACAGAGACTGATATAGAAACAGACACACAGAGACAGACAAAGACACACACAGACACATACAAATAGAGACACACAGAGACACAGACACGGAGATGCACACAAAGACACAGAGACAGAGACAAAGACACAGAGACAGACACACAGAAAGAGACACAGAGACAGAGACACACACAAAGACACACACAGAGACAATCAGATAGAGACAGAGAGGGAAACAAACAGACAGTGGGAAAGAGGGAGAATGGGAGAGAGGCAGAGAGACATATATATATATATATATATATATATATATATATATACTAGCTGTAGTGCCCGGCTTCGTCCGGGTTAATAACTGCTGTTAACAAAATAGAATGTATTAACAAAAATTTATTCTGCACCCAAACACCACAAAACAAATAGATACAAATGTAATTATTAAAAGGCAAAAACTAAGCTAATAGAAGCATTTCACAACATATATTTCAACACCACAGATATTCCACACAGATTTAACATCCTATGACCTCACACATACTGAGAATGTCCTTTGTTGCCTATATTAACCAATCAGAGCTCAGATTAATTAACTATAGCAAAAAAGAAGCTAAGCTGTGATTGGTTGCTATTGGCAGCCTGATAAATCTCCAGGCAACAGAAAGCCCTCCCCCCTGACAGTATATATTAGCTCACACATACACATATAGACAGGTCATGTGACTGACAGCTGCCATATTTCCTATGTGGTACATTTGTTGTTCTTGTAGTTTGGCTGCTTATTAATCAGATTTTTATTTTTGAAGGATAATACCAGACTTGTGTGTGTTTAGGGCGATTATGTGGCGAGGTTGGTGTATGTGTGGTGAAATGTGTGCTGAGGGTGGTATATGTGCTCAAGCACGTGGTAGTGTGTGGTGCATTTTGTGTGTGTGTTCATATCCCCGAATGTGGTGAGTATCCCATGTCGGGGCCCCACCTTAGCAACTGTACGGTATATACTCTTTGGTGCCATCGCTCTCATTCTTTAAGTCCCCCTTGTTCACATCTGGCAGCTGTTAATTTGCCCCCAACACTTTTCGTTTCACTTTTTCCCCATTATGTAGATAGGGGCAAAATTGATTGGTAAATTGGAACGCGCGGGGTTAAAATTTCGCCTCACAACATAGAACGCCGGCGCTGCCCGGGATAGTAACTGTCTCTCTGTTTCTCTCCCATTCTATGTCTGTCTCCCCCTCTGTATATATCTCTCTGTCTCTCTCTCTATCTCTTTGTCTGTCTGTCTCTTTCCCTGTCTGTCTCTTTCTCCGTCTGTCTCAATCTCTTTCCCTGTCTGTATATCTCTTTCCCTGTCTGTCCCTTTCCCTATCAGTCTGTCTCTTTGTCTGTGTCTGTCTCTTTGTGTCTGTCTCTTACCCTGTCTATGTCTGTTTCTTACCCTGTCTGTGTCTGCCTCTTTCCCTGTCTGTGTCTGTCTCTTTCCCTGGCTGCATTGTGACACGCCAATATTCCATATAAGGGCGTGGCTGCGCATTCTTCTGAAGTTCTGGCTGCACTGTGGCTCCCAGCTCCATTCGCTTTAATGGAGGCGATTTTTTGGCGAATAACTGTAAAGAGCAGGGTTAAAATTTCCCCTCGAAACATAGCCTATGACGCTCTCAGGGTCCAGAAGAGTGTGAGTGTGCAAAATTTTGTGGCTGTAGCTGCGACGGTGTGGATGCCAATCCCGGACATACACATACACACACATTCAGCTTTATATATTAGATATATGTATATATACACTATATATATATATATATATATATATATATATATATATATATATATATATATTTATATATACAGTGCAGACCAAAAATTTGGACACACCTTCTCATTCAAAGAGTTTTCTTTATTTTCATTACTCTGAAAATTGTAGATTCACTTTGAAGGCATCAAAATTATGAATTAACACATGTGGAATGAAATACTTAACAAAAAAAGTGTGAAACTACTGAAAATATGTAGAAGTAGTCACCGGAAATGGTTCTTACTTCACAGGTGTGCCCTGTCAGGTTTAATAAGTGGGATCTCTTGCCTTATAAATGGGGTTGGGACCATCAGTTGTATTGTGCAGAAGTCTGGTGGATACAGAGCTGATAGTCCTACTGAATAGACTGTTAGAATTTGTATTATGGTAAGAAAAAAGCAGCTAAGTAAAGAAAAACGAGTGGCCATCATTACTTTAAGAAATGAAGGTCAGTCAGTCTGAAAAATTGGGAATAAGGCTGCACATCAAACTTAGATAATGGTATAATGCTTCAAGCATATGGAAAAATATTGGAATATACAATGAAAAATGCTACTTGCTAATTTGAACATGTAAATAATGAATTGCATACCTGCTATGAATATTAGGAAAAAGGAGATATTTAGCAATCGCATTGATCAATGTAACTGAGCCCCAAGGCCTCGTCAAGGCATATCTCTATATTGGGGTCCCTAGCTCTGTGACCCTAACTGTATGTCATCTCATTGCAATTAAAAACTGCTATGGGTGGAGAGGGGTAACTAAGGACTTTCTTATATAGGAGATGGAAAAAACATGGCCGAAAGGGGCGGAGCTGTGTTCACATTCAGAAAAAAAAAAACTACATATAACTGAATAGGATAACTGAAGTGAGCACTAATATATATATATATGAGTGCAAGCCAAAAATACATACTATATATAAGACTAAGGCTGCACATCAAACTTAGATAATGGTATAATGCCTCAAGCATATGGAAAAATATTGGAATATACAATGAAAAATGCTACTTGCTAATTTGAACATGTGAATAATGAATTGCATGTTCAAATTAGCAAGTAGCATTTTTCATTGTATATTCCAATATTTTTCCATATGCTTGAGGCATTATACCATTATCTAAGTTTGATGTGCAGCCTTATTCTTATATATAGTATGTATTTTTGGCTTGCACTCATATATATATATTAGTGCTCACTTCAGTTATCCTATTCAGTTATATGTAGTTTTTTTTTTCTGAATGTGAACACAGCTCCGCCCCTTTCGGCCATGTTTTTTCCATCTCCTATATAAGAAAGTCCTTAGTTACCCCTCTCCACCCATAGCAGTTTTTAATTGCAATGAGATGACACACAGTTAGGGTCACAGAGCTAGGGACCCCAATATAGAGATATGCCTTGACGAGGCCTTGGGGCTCAGTTACATTGATCAATGCGATTGCTAAATATCTCCTTTTTCCTAATATTCATAGCAGGTATGCAATTCATTATTCACATGTTCAAATTAGCAAGTAGCATTTTTCATTGTATATTCCAATATTTTTCCATATGCTTGAGGCATTATACCATTATCTAAGTTTGATGTGCAGCCTTATTCTTATATATAGTATGTATTTTTGGCTTGCACTCATATATATATATTAGTGCTCACTTCAGTTATCCTATTCAGTTATATGTAGTTTTTTTTCTGAATGTGAACACAGCTCCGCCCCTTTCGGCCATGTTTTTTCCATCTCCTATATAAGAAAGTCCTTAGTTACCCCTCTCCACCCATAGCAGTTTTTAATTGCAATGAGATGACACACAGTTAGGGTCACAGAGCTAGGGACCCCAATATAGAGATATGCCTTGACGAGGCCTTGGGGCTCAGTTACATTGATCAATGCGATTGCTAAATATCTCCTTTTTCCTAATATTCATAGCAGGTATGCAATTCATTATTCACATGTTCAAATTAGCAAGTAGCATTTTTCATTGTATATTCCAATATTTTTCCATATGCTTGAGGCATTATACCATTATCTAAGTTTGATGTGCAGCCTTATTCTTATATATAGTATGTATTCTTGGCTTGCACTCATATATATATATCAGTGCTCACTTCAGTTATCCTATTCAGTTATATGTAGTTTTTTTTTTCTGAATGTGAACACAGCTCCGCCCCTTTCGGCCATGTTTTTTCCATCTCCTATATAAGTAAGTCCTTAGTTACCCCTCTCCACCCATAGCAGTTTTTAATTGCAATGAGATGACACACAGTTAGGGTCACAGAGCTAGGGACCCCAATATAGAGATATGCCTTGACGAGGCCTTGGGGCTCAGTTACATTGATCAATGCGATTGCTAAATATCTCCTTTTTCCTAATATTCATAGCAGGTATGCAATTCATTATTCACATGTTCAAATTAGCAAGTAGCATTTTTCATTGTATATTCCAATATTTTTCCATATGCTTGAGGCATTATACCATTATCTAAGTTTGATGTGCAGCCGTATTCTTATATATAGTATGTATTTTTGGCTTGCACTCATATATATATATTAGTGCTCACTTCAGTTATCCTATTCAGTTATATGTAGTTTTTTTTTTTCTGAATGTGAACACAGCTCCGCCCCTTTCGGCCATGTTTTTTCCATCTCCTATATAAGAAAGTCCTTAGTTACCCCTCTCCACCCATAGCAGTTTTTAATTGCAATGAGATGACACACAGTTAGGGTCACAGAGCTAGGGACCCCAATATAGAGATATGCCTTGACGAGGCCTTGGGGCTCAGTTACATTGATCAATGCGATTGCTAAATATCTCCTTTTTCCTAATATTCATAGCAGGTATGCAATTCATTATTCACATGTTCAAATTAGCAAGTAGCATTTTTCATTGTATATTCCAATATTTTTCCATATGCTTGAGGCATTATACCATTATCTAAGTTTGATGTGCAGCCTTATTCTTATATATAGTATGTATTTTTGGCTTGCACTCATATATATATATTAGTGCTCACTTCAGTTATCCTATTCAGTTATCTGAAAAATTGGGAAAACTTTGACAGTGTCTCCAAGTGCAGTGGCAAAAACCATCCAACACTACAAAGAAACTGGCTCACATGAGGACCGCCCCAGGAAAGGAAGACCAAGAGTCCCCTCTGCTGCGGAGGATAAGTTTATCCAAGTCACCAGCATCAGAAATAGCAGGTTAACAGCAGTTCAAATTAGAGACTAGGTCAATGCCACACAGAGTTCTAGCAGCAGACACATCGCTAGAACAACTGTTAAGAGGAGACTTTGTGCAGCAGGCCTTCATGGTAAAATAGCTGCTAGGAAACCACTGCTAAGGACAGGCAACAAGCAGAAGAGACTTGTTTGGGCTAAAGAACACAAGGAATGGATATTAGACCAGTGGAAATCTGTGCTTTGGTCTGATGAGTCCAAATTTGAGATCTTTGGATCCAACCACCGTGTGTCTTTGTGCGACGCAGAAAAGGTGAACGGATGGACTCTACATGCCTGGTTGCCACCGTGAAGCATGGAGGAGGAGGTGTGATGCTGTGGGGGTGCTTTGCTGGTGAAACTGTTGGGGATTTATTCAAAATTGCAAAAGGCATACTGAACCAGCATGGCTACCACAGCATCTTGCAGCGGCATGCTATTCCATCCGGTTTGCATTTAGTTGGACCATGTGAGGTAAATCCGGAGATATGACGATAAATCATGATATTCAAGTTATGTCAGGAAGCCCTCTCCTGGTGTCACCCCCCCTTTCCTTCACACAACTCCTTCAAGCAGAAAATTTACCACAGGGATAAACGGTTTGTTTAGCAGATAGGTGTCAAAGGAACTGGTCTGTGTTCCACTTACACCTCCAACAGCCATCTCCTCTGATATGGAGATTAGTGTTCTCTCAGGCCTCTAAAACAAAGAGAGAGAGGAAGAGCCCCTGGGAGCTGTGTCCGCTCATCAAAGAAAGTGGACAGTGACCTGGCAAAACCAAAAGGAAGCTAATCACCACAGGAGAGCATACTGCTGGCTCCGTAATATCATACCCAGTTATGATATTACCGTGCGTCTCAGCCATACACCCCCTACATCGTTAGAATCGGGACTTCGAGCCGAATCTGTGCATATCCTCGGAGTGTATATGGCACCCTGGGGCGGCGAGATATAGAGCACTGCTAGTAGGAGTCCGGTAAATGAGTCGTGCTTGGACTCAAAATGCAGAGGGGACCCGGGCGGATCTGATGGCACCAGAACCATCCCGATCGGACCTCCCAGTCTGGAGTTGCAGGTAATAGCCCCTTCTGGGATATTACTCTGACTCCATGCAGGGGGAGTGGCAGTGCTTCCCTGTGAGGTCACTAAGGTAGGAGGGGACCTGGATTTGCCCAGGTTGATAACCCTACTTCGGCCATTTTCCAGGGTTCTTTCGCCGGGGGTCACGTGTAGGAAACATCTGTGGGAAAGATCCTGGAAACCTGGTCTACAGCGCCCCCCTGTGGCCAGACGCACAAGGTAACTGCTGGAACTGTGTATGCCTGTTTGTAAACCATGCTTTATCTGTAACTGTACTCTGACATATGTATATTCTGTAGATCTTCTATTGTATATATTGTATTTTCTAGTGTGGCTTTAGGCTGATTAAATTATATAATTAATCTTGGGCTGTTCTGTTATCTCGATCTTGAATCCCACGTCTGTGTGTTCGGCTAATAGTTACCGTGAAGCGGTTGGTGGCAGCGAGTTGTGCCAAGGATTATTGTGGGGAGGCCAGTGAGATTCGGGGAGGTTTTATATATTCCGCCCGCGGAGGTCGGGGGAATATATACCCTACTCTCACTGGGGACCCTTCAATAATCGGCATAAGTAGTATAGCGGCCTCCTTGCTTATTGTCGGGCACTTCCATAATTGGCCTGACTATAAGAGGGGAGCTAGAGAGCGCGTCACGTGCTCTGTCTGTCGGTCGGGAGGTATAAAGGAGGGGTGACCCCCACTTGTTACCCCCCGATTGTGACGTACTGGTAGCCAGCGCGGGGGATTTCTGAGTGACCCCCCCCCGGTGGTTCGTGACATATTGGTGGCATAGCGGTGGGATCGAGATAATAGTGTGTGTGAGTGTGAGACCCATACTCCCAGACACTAAAGACTGCCTGCAGCAGCTGTGGCTGCTGGGGTCTTCAGACCAGACCAACACTAGAGTGTCAGAGTGCAGATACTGTAAGGTGTGTGGGTGCATCAGGTGTCAGTTCTGTGTCAGTGACCAAAAGTCTGCAACAATGGCTGAGAGCACCAGGAGCAAAGCCAAAGGAATGGCCGATGCTCAGGCCAGAGACGATGAGGAGGTTGTCCACGAGCCCTCCAAGAGCCCGACGCCAGAGAACAGCTCTGCAGAGGACATTGCACAACCTGGCACTGCTGGACAAGATGAGGAGGAGCTCGCCCAAGGGTCCTCAACGAGCCAGATGCCAGTCCTCCGCTCTGAAATGGACAGTGAATCACCTGGCTCTGCAGCGTGCCGCAGATCACCACTTGCCAATCCCTCCGGCCTGAGAGGTGCAGAGGCCCTCCTTCAAGCTGCCTTGGCCAGGCTTATGGCTGGAGACCGGGATACCTACGAGATACTCATGGCCGAGCGTGAGCGACAGGCAGCGCGTGACGCTGAGGCTGCGGAGCGGCAAGCAGTGCGTGAGGCTGCGGAGCGGCAAGCAGCACGTGAAGAGCGACAGCAACAGGCAGAGCGTGACCACCAGCTGCAGCTAGCTCAGCTCCGGCCCTCATCAGCCACACGTGACCTTCAAGACACCAAACTTCCAAAGGTCCGTGTTGAGGACTTCCCAGTGCTGGAGAAGGATGGAGACTTGGACTCTTTCCTGACTGCTTTTGAACGGACTTGCTTGCAGCACCATCTGGACAAGGAGCAGTGGGCCAAATACCTGACCCCCCGTTTAAGGGGTAAGGCCCTGGAAATCCTTGGGGACTTGCCTACTGAGGCAGATCAGGGCTACGACACCATCAAGCGGGCCCTGATCCAACAGTACAACCTCACTCCGGAGTCCTACCGCAAGAAGTTCCGGACCCTGCAGAAGGGACCAAAGGACTCCTGGGCTGACCACCGGCGGGCACTTGCCCGAGCTGCCGACCACTGGACCCAAGGCCTGCAGCTTACCACCGGACCAGAGATCCTAGACTTGGTCATCACAGAGCAACTCTTGTGGAACTGCCCTGAGGATCTCCGCCAGTTCATCCGAGACCAGAAGCCAAAGGGGTCCACGGCTACAGCTGCCCTGGCCGATGACTACACCAACAATCGGGCTCCTGAGGCCAGGAGAGCAGCCACCAGCAGCACCTGGAGAGGGGGTAAGATGAATTCTGCGACTGCCCCACCTGCCCCTAGACTGCAGGGGGTGTCCCCCTCAACTCCCCTCTCCAGGCCCGTGGCAGAGCCAAGACGGTGCCACCAGTGCAACCTACCTGGACACTTCAAGGCCATGTGCCCTCAGCGTCCCAAGGCCCCGGCTCCGTCCCCGTCCCAAGGGCCGCCCAAGGTGTATTGTGTGGGTGGGGGTGGTGGTAGGTCCCTGGACTGCTTCCAACCTGTCACCGTCGGCCGGTCTGTGACCATAGGACTGCGAGACAGCGCCTCGGAGGTGACTCTGGTGCGGCCTGAGATGGTGTCCCCCCAAGACTTGATACCTGGAAAAACCCTCGCTGTCTCCGGGATTGGAGGCATTGACCCGGCGCTGCCTGTTGCTGGCATTTATGTGGACTGGGGCGCAGGGCGAGGGGTGAGAGAGGTGGGGGTAACTGATCGGATCCCCGCAAACGTGCTACTTGGGACAGATTTGGGGCAGATAACCTCCCAGTTTGGGCCCCCCCCAAGGGCTGAACCTTCAGCCAGTACTGACGTGCCTCCGGACAATGTGAATGTGTTATCTATGAATGATGTGAGAGAGGGGGGAGTGAACTCTGATATTTCTGCTTGCATAGACACCATAGACACACACTCAGCTGCAGCTGTGACGGGGGAGGGGAAAGGTGTGACAATGCCTCTACAAGTGATCAGCCAGTGAGCTGGGATCTGTTGCCCTCTGCAGGGATAAGCAGAGAGCAGGGTGCTGCAGGGGGAGGACCAGTGTGTGGGGTGGGGGCTACCACAGCAAATGTGGGGTCCCCAGAGATTTCACAGCGGGGTTCTGTTGCTGCAGGAGGGGAACAGGCAGGTGAAATTGGGGGCCGGTCCAGGAGCGGAAGTGCTCCCAGGTAAGATCTCGGTGCATGGTTCCCCCACAACCGGGGTGTCAGGAAGCCAGGTAGGTCTGCCTGAACCGGCGACTTGGTCAGGAACGGAGGAGGAGCAGGCACGACCCACGGTCGCAGCGGCTGTGGCCGCTGTCACCCGCAGTGGGAGTGCTGGAAGCCAAGGGGCCTCCCGGAGGTCCGATAGCTCTTCCCCTTCTGACCAAGTGGCAGCCGAGTCAGGTGGAGGCCGGGACACAGGTCCCGGGGTACTGACTGAAAATGTGACAGTCTCGTCGATTCTGGCCACATCTAGTCAGGGGTTTCAGGCAGCGTTAGAAGCTGACGCCAGCCTGAAAGCTCTTAAGGAACAGGTGGCACAGCCTCCCTCGGACTCGGACCCGGAGCGAGTGGTCTGGGACCAAGGACGGCTGTACCGGGTCACGGTCCAGCAGGGTTCACCGGAGGCGTGGCCCAGGGAACGACAGTTGGTGGTACCCTATCCGTTCCGGACGGAGTTGTTGCGGATCGCACATGAGATTACGATGGCCGGACACCTAGGGATCGCTAAGACCAAGGCCAGGTTAAACCAGCATTTCTACTGGCCAAAAATGGGGGCCGATGTGGTTGCCTACTGCCGTTCGTGTGAAACCTGTCAGAGAGTGGGGAAGGCGGGGCCACACCCCAAAGCCCCACTGGTATCTCTGCCAATCATCGATGAGCCTTTCAGGAGGGTGGCTGTGGATCTGGTCGGCCCGCTGGCCATCCCCAGCAGCTCCGGGAAACGCTTCATACTAACGGTAGTGGACTATGCCACCCGGTACCCAGAAGCAGTGGCCTTGTCGTCCATTCGGGCTGACAAGGTGGCCACCGCCTTGCTGGAGATTTTCTCCCGAGTGGGTTTTCCCCAGGAAATGCTCACTGACCGGGGGACCCAATTCATGTCCCAGCTGATGGAGGCCCTCTGTAAGCAAGTCCAGGTGCGACATCTGGTGGCCAGCCCGTACCATCCACAGACTAATGGCCTGTGCGAGCGGTTCAATGGCACGTTAAAGCAGATGCTTAAGATGTTGGTCGACTCCCACGGGCGTGACTGGGAGCGGTATCTCCCACACCTGTTATTTGCTTACCGGGAGGTTCCACAGGCCTCAACGGGATTCTCACCGTTTGAGCTCCTGTACGGGCGACGTGTGCGGGGCCCCCTGGCTCTGGTGAAAGAGGCTTGGGAAGGGGATTTGGCCACCCCTGGAGTGTCGGTTATCGAGTATGTCATGCGCTTCCGGGACAAAATGCAGGCCTTGACGCAACTGGTACACGACAATATGGCTCAAGCCCAGGCCGATCAGAAGCGTTGGTACGACCAGAACGCTTGTCAGAGGACCTACCAAGTGGGTCAAAAGGTGTGGGTACTGGTCCCCGTACCACAGGACAAGCTTCAGGCAGCCTGGGAAGGCCCATACCTCGTGTACCAGCAGCTCAACCCTGTAACGTACCTGGTCACCCTGGACCCTGCCCGTGGAAGGCGGAAGCCCTTCCATGTGAACATGATGAAGGCACATCATGAGCGGGAGGCATGTGCACTCCCTGTGTGCAACCTGCCCGAGGAGGGAGAAGCGGAAACCCTCTTGGATATGCTAGCCCAGGTTAGGGCAGGCGGATCCATTGAGGATGTGGAGGTTGGCCACCAGCTCTTGGAGGACCAACGGTCCCAGCTGTGGGCCACCCTACACCCCTTCCGGGGGTTGTTTACCAACCAGCCCGGAAGGACTGACTTGGCTGTCCATCACGTGGACACTGGGGATCATCCCCCGATCCGGCGTTCAGCATATCGGGTCTCCCTGGAGGTGCAGCAACACATGCGCCAGGAGATTGACGAGATGCTGAAGCTGGGGGTGATCCAGGCATCCAACAGCGCTTGGGCCTCGCCTGTAGTCCTCGTCCCTAAGAAGGACCGAACCACTCGGTTCTGCGTGGACTACAGGGGGCTCAATGCTGTCACGGTCGCCGATGCGTACCCAATGCCACGCATCGATGACCTGCTCGATCAGTTGGCCGGGGCTCAGTACCTGACCATCATGGACCTGAGCCGGGGATATTGGCAGATCCCCCTGACTCGCAAGGCCAGGGAACGCTCTGCCTTTATTACCCCATTTGGACTGTACGAGTCCACGGTGATGCCATTCGGGATGAGGAATGCCCCTGCCACCTTCCAGCGGATGGTCAACACCCTGCTCAAGGGACTTGAAGGGTACGCGGCTGCGTACCTGGATGACATTGCCGTCTTCAGTCCCACCTGGGAAGATCACCTAGAGCATCTAGCACAGGTGCTCAGGCGGATCCACCAGGCAGGTTTGACCATCAAGCCGGGAAAGTGTCAGCTGGCCATGAGCGAGGTCCAGTACCTCGGTCACCGGGTAGGCGGGAGAACACTGAAGCCCGAGCCTGAGAAAGTGGAAGCCATCGCATCCTGGCCCACCCCCAGGACCAAGAAGCAGGTGATGTCCTTCTTGGGGACCGCTGGGTACTATAGGAGGTTTGTTCCATGCTATAGTAGCCTGGCAAAGCCCTTGACGGACCTCACCAAGAAGAAGCTGCCCTCTGCAGTCGATTGGACAGTGGACTGCGAGACAGCCTTCCGGGCCCTAAAGGACGCCCTGTCCAGCCCGCCCGTGCTACAGGCAGCCGACTTCACGCGGCCGTTTGTAGTACAGACCGACGCCAGTGACTTCCGCCTCGGTGCGGTACTCAGCCAGGTGGACTCTGCGAGCCAAGAGCACCCAGTCTTGTACCTGAGCAGGAAGCTGTTACCAAGGGAAGTGGCCTACTCCACAATGGAGAAGGAATGCCTAGCCATAGTGTGGGCTCTGCAGCGTCTGCAACCCTATCTATACGGGCGCCACTTCATCGTGGAGACGGACCACAATCCCCTCAGCTGGTTACACACTGTCTCCGGGACGAATGGCAGGTTGTTGCGATGGAGCCTGGCGCTCCAGCAATACAACTTCACCATTCGACACAAAAGGGGCCGTGACCACGGTAACGCAGACGGGCTGTCCCGACAAGGAGAGGTCGCGGACGGGCGCACGGGGGAACACCGGAGTGTGCTGCCCCCTAGCGCCCTCAAAAGGGGGGAGGTGTGAGGTATATCCGGAGATATGACGATAAATCATGATATTCAAGTTATGTCAGGAAGCCCTCTCCTGGTGTCACCCCCCCTTTCCTTCACACAACTCCTTCAAGCAGAAAATTTACCACAGGGATAAACGGTTTGTTTAGCAGATAGGTGTCAAAGGAACTGGTCTGTGTTCCACTTACACCTCCAACAGCCATCTCCTCTGATATGGAGATTAGTGTTCTCTCAGGCCTCTAAAACAAAGAGAGAGAGGAAGAGCCCCTGGGAGCTGTGTCCGCTCATCAAAGAAAGTGGACAGTGACCTGGCAAAACCAAAAGGAAGCTAATCACCACAGGAGAGCATACTGCTGGCTCCGTAATATCATACCCAGTTATGATATTACCGTGCGTCTCAGCCATACACCCCCTACATCGTTAGAATCGGGACTTCGAGCCGAATCTGTGCATATCCTCGGAGTGTATATGGCACCCTGGGGCGGCGAGATATAGAGCACTGCTAGTAGGAGTCCGGTAAATGAGTCGTGCTTGGACTCAAAATGCAGAGGGGACCCGGGCGGATCTGATGGCACCAGAACCATCCCGATCGGACCTCCCAGTCCGGAGTTGCAGGTAATAGCCCCTTCTGGGATATTACTCTGACTCCATGCAGGGGGAGTGGCAGTGCTTCCCTGTGAGGTCACTAAGGTAGGAGGGGACCTGGATTTGCCCAGGTTGATAACCCTACTTCGGCCATTTTCCAGGGTTCTTTCGCCGGGGGTCACGTGTAGGAAACATCTGTGGGAAAGATCCTGGAAACCTGGTCTACAGCGCCCCCCTGTGGCCAGACGCACAAGGTAACTGCTGGAACTGTGTATGCCTGTTTGTAAACCATGCTTTATCTGTAACTGTACTCTGACATATGTATATTCTGTAGATCTCCTATTGTATATATTGTATTTTCTAGTGTGGCTTTAGGCTGATTAAATTATATAATTAATCTTGGGCTGTTCTGTTATCTCGATCTTGAATCCCACGTCTGTGTGTTCGGCTAATAGTTACCGTGAAGCGGTTGGTGGCAGCGAGTTGTGCCAAGGATTATTGTGGGGAGGCCAGTGAGATTCGGGGAGGTTTTATATATTCCGCCCGCGGAGGTCGGGGGAATATATACCCTACTCTCACCGGGGACCCTTCAATAATCGGCATAAGTAGTATAGCGGCCTCCTTGCTTATTGTCGGGCACTTCCATAATTGGCCTGACTATAAGAGGGGCGCTAGAGAGCGCGTCACGTGCTCTGTCTGTCGGTCGGGAGGTATAAAGGAGGGGTGACCCCCACTTGTTACCCCCCGATTGTGACGTACTGGTAGCCAGCGCGGGGGATTTCTGAGTGACCCCCCCCGGTGGTTCGTGACAGACCATCATTTATTTTTCAACAGGACAATGACCCCAAACACACCTCCAGGCTGTGTAAGGGCTATTTGACTAAGAAGGAGAGTGATGGCGTGCTACGCCAGATGACCTGGCCTCCACAGTCACCAGATCTGAACCCAATCAAGATGGTTTGGGGTGAGCTGAGTGAAGGCAAAAGGGCCATATAGACAATACGTTTTGGTGGTATAAACTGCCTTCTTCACGGTCCAAGCCAAAACTCAAGTTTTGGCTTGGACCGTGAAGAAGGCAGTTTTTACCGCCAAAACGCGTTGTCCATAACGCACTATTTCCTGCAACTTATTATTTACAGCTTTGTTACATTTTTTAATTCTTCTACCAATAAATCCATAGTTTTCTGCCAACGGGACTTCTTGATATTTCCTGGATCCCTCTTCCTTTTCCATATATATATATATATATATATATATATATATATATATATATATATATATATATATATATATGTATATATATACATACACACACACACACACACTCACACAATATATAACTCGTGTGTTGGAATTGGCTGTGAACACACTATACTATACACATTCTCTGGGAATGCCCCATATCCAATATCCTGCCTAGCAGCGAAAGCAGCCATCACCTCCTCCATCAATCTTCAGTCAATTGTGGGATTGTCCTGACGATTATTGACAACCGGAATGCTGTTTGTGACAATGACTGTCGACGGTACATTTTAGATTTAGTGGATTTGTAGTAAATGACATGAAATCTGGATTTTCAATTTTGAAGTCCTTTCTCTAGCTGAGTCATGTGCTGAGATGTTATAAATCTATCAGAACTCGTGCTAGTTCTCACTGCTTTCAGCTCTCACCCTCTTTTTTCACAGTGTTAGAAATACAATAGTAAGACATAGGTGTTGGCACAGAGATTTCCACAAAATGGAGACGGAAGAAAGTATCTCAGGCAGGGTAAACAAACAATTCATAGACAAGAGGAAATGAGTGCAGGATATAAGAGGTACTGATATATGAGCAGTGCTCCAGGTAAACTCACAGAACTGAACTCACATCCAGCCTATACTATTAGGAGACATCCATAAGGCTGAAAACTGCATATCATGGGGTTTTAAAATGAACAACAGAATTAAGCAAAGGCATATAAACAAATCTAAAAGTTGAAATTGGGCTCCATCAACCTAGAAAAAAAATTGTGACAGATTAATTCAGAGTCACGGAACATGAGGTATAACAGAATGGTGTACCTCCCAACTTTTTAGTTACAGGGAAAGGAACATGAATTATGACATGTACATAGGAAAAGCGCTCCTTGCGAAGGCCCCTTAGTGTTCTATTGGAGAATTTGTTTGCAGAACTGCAGTCCATCAGCCAGATTAGTAATCTGTGATCACTGCAGGGGCGGTCAGTGAATCTCCTGACCACCCGGCATTCACAGATCTTGGTTTGATTACCCAGACTGGTGTAATGTTATCATAGCGTCGTGATGCACATACAACATCACGGCAGCCCAGCTAATCAAAAGAGCCAGGAATGTCAGGTAATAACTTATTACTAATAAGGAGATTCACAGGCTTCCTGTCATGATCCAGGACCAGTATTCCCCGCTCCAGAGTTTCCCAGACCCAGCCTGGTCATGTCAGGGGTTAACTCCCATCAGCCTCGTTCTGGTTTCAGGAGACACTATATCTGGTCTCTGCACCTCCATTCCAGTGCTGGTTATAGTTTTGCTCTGCAGACTGTGACTGGCTCTGGTGAGAATTCCTGTTTGATCTGACTTCTTGTTACCGTGCCCTGACCTGCACCCTCCCCCGTTCGTTCGTCCGTCCCAGTCCCTGACTTCCCTCTCTTGTCATTTGTTTACCAATCCTGGTTCATCCTCCTTCCCGTGTTTGTGCCTCCTCACCCTCCGGTCTTGTCTTCTGTTCCCTGTACCCTTTGTGTTTCCCTCTGCATACCTGATCTCCCGGCATCCAACTTCGGTTCTGTTTTCTGTTCTGTTGTTGATTCTCCCATTTCTAGTTTTCACCCAGCATAATACTCACTTTATGACCCTCATTCAGTATTACGCTCCTTAAAATGGTCCCCTTTCCCCCACATACACAACACATGCTGTGATACACACATTGAATTTCCTCACACAATTTGTGCCCACAGTACCCTCACATGTACAGTATGATACCTTCACAGTGCCACCAACGCATGACGCCACTGTAATGCCAAAGTATATGATACTCCCACTTTTCCCCCCACCACATAGTATGTCACTTCACATAGTGTCCTACAATTTATGATGTCCCCACAATTTCCTCAGTACAGTATGATACATCCACGCTCCCACACACTCTTTACGATACCCAACAATGCTGCCCACATAGTATGATGCCCCCAGAGTATGATTTTCCTACAGAACCCCAACAGAAATTATGATTCCCCCAAAAACCAGTATGAGGCCCCAACAGTCCCTTTTCCACCATATCTGCAACCTGAGAATGCAGATACTGTTCAAATCAAGATGCCAGGGGTGTGTGTGTGTGTGTGTGTGTGTGTGTGTGTGTGTGTGTGTGTGTGTGTGTGTGGGTGGGTACATTTGTCACTGCACACCCCCAAATAATGAGCTTTATGGCTGTTGCTTGGTCTACTGCTATTAGCAGTACACCACTAGAATGAAGCGTGTCTACTGAATTTAGAGCAATTTTGTTAACTAAAAGGTAATGACTCGCCCACCCCAGGGCTATGGGACACCCGTTGCCGGGCCGGACTAGTCCGGGGGACGTCAGTGGTGGCGGGGCCCGACTCCGTGCCCTGGTGGGGTCAATTAGTATGGCTGAAGTGTTGGGGTGATTAAAGTTTATATTTGTCGTGACGCCACCTGTGGTTTGCGGCTATTAAGCCGCCGCTGCTGTATGAGACCTCCGGGGTGATGGAACGGCAGCAACGGTGGTACTGCTCCCCACAGGTGGAGCGGTGCCCCGGGGCAACAGTTGGTGCTTGTAAGTGTCTATGGTGATGTTGGTGTGAATGATACGGTGCAGGGCCGACAGGCAGTGAAAGAAACAGTCACAAACAGTAGTCTCTTTACCTTCTCCTCTTTTACTTTGAGAACAGTCCAGTCCTGGGAGACCGTTACAGGTGGTCGACGGCTCCGGCCGGCCTGGAAGTAACTGAGGTATCTTTTTGGCCAGATGAGTATGAGGCCTACTCCTGGTCTTTCTTTGCTGTTTTAGGACCCTGCACTCTGGATTAGCAATGGCCCTCTTGCTGCTGGGACCGATGATACGTCCCTCTCCCTGTGTGGTAGGCTGCGCAGGCCCTCTCTGGTGCTTCTCTGCTGGAGTCCACACCGGGCCCTGGTGATGCAGCTGTACCTTCAGGTTGTTTATGGGCGAGGTGCTTGCAGCTCTCCTGCCCTTCGGATTCAGCTACCAGGGAATATTTTAGGCCCTGGTGGCCACAGACTCCGATGTCCAAGTCTACTTCTTTGCCTCTCTGCAGCTCTGGCCTCCCTGGACTGAGCTAACCAGCTCCAGCCCCAGTTCACCAGACTGCACACTCTGCATCTGCTCTCTCTGCTCTCTCCTCACAGACTGAACACTAACCCCTCCCTCAGGTCAGACTTAAGGAATGCTCCCTGGAACTCCAGGTTCAGAGCTCCCCCTGCTGGCCTGAGGGAGAAACTGCGTTGGATGTTGAACTTACTGGCCAATGATTCCCCCAATTACCTCCAGGCTCAGCATTAACCCTTTGGATGGGCAACGCTGTTGTGGCGACCAGGTCCTGGGGCGCCACAGTAACCACTACTAACGTGTTACACTGTGGTATTTGCTCGGTGCTCTTCAGTGGGTGCTATGTGCTTTGCTGTGTTTGTTGTTTCTAGGGAGGTATGTTGTGCTTTGCTGTATTATTTGGCGGTGTATCTAGTTCTGCACTGTAGTATTTGGCGCCTCTAGGATGGAATTTTGTGCTGTAGTATGTGTTTGTAGCTGCTGGGGATATATTTACTTCAGTGCTCTAGTATTGGTTTGGTGCTTTTATGGTGGTATTTTGTGCTGTGTTGTGGTTTGTGAAAAAGGAAAGGGAACTCTTTTAGTAGCCTGGACAGAATGGCTGAAGAGTAAGGACCTTCCTGAGAGTGATATGAGTATGCAAACAGCTCACCATATTCCATATATTTTGACAACTGATTCCCTTTTCCACAGTACTCTGCACTCTGTGTTCTTCACGCTTCTGTAACTTCGCCATGACCCATTCACATTGTCCCACCTCTCGTCACTGTATTTGCTCTACATCACTAGGCACAGTCTTCAGTGCCACGTGACTAGTGAAGAGCTTGAAAGAAAACCGTCTATTTGGCTTAGTTCTGTTTGGCACAAGAAACAAACAAAACAAAGTGAATATTGTCATCTCACCACCCTGATGACCGAGTGCCTCCTGTATACTGATGTCCTAAGTCAAGGGGGGTGGCAGCCCTAAAATCAAACACTCCTGCAATCTAGCATCCAAAGAGTTCTCGATAAAACATTTAGCTATATTCCAGCAAAAACATTAGTGCATGCCCTCATCATCTCCCGCCTCGACTACTGCAACCTCCTGCTCTCTGGCCTCCCTTCCAACACTCTTGCACCCCTCCAATCTATCCTAAACTCTGCGGCCCGCTTAATCCACCTCTTCCCACGCTATTCTCCAGCCTCGCCACTCCGCCAATCCCTCCACTGGCTTCCCATCGCCCAACGACTCCAGTTCAAAACATTAACCATGACATACAAAGCCATCCACAACCTGTCTCCTCCCTACATCTGTGACCTAGTCTCCCGGTACCTACCTGCACGCAACCTCAGATCTTCACAAGATCTCCTTCTCTACTCCCCTCTTATCTCCTCTTCCCACAATCGCGTACAAGATTTCTCCCGTGCCTCCCCCATACTCTGGAACGCTCTACCTCAGCATATCAGACTCTCCCCTACCGTGGAAAGCTTCAAGAGGAACCTCAAGACCCACCTATTCCAACAAGCCTACAACCTACAATAGCCATCAGTCCAGTACAACACTGCGCAACCAGCTCTGTCCCCACCTATTGTACCATCATCCATTCCCTGTACACTGTGAGCCCTCGCGGGCAGGGTCCTCTCTCCTCCTATACCAGTCTGTTTTGTACTGTTAATGATTGTTGCACGCATACCCTCTTTCACATGTAAAGCGCCATGGAATAAATGGCGCTATAATAATAAATAATAATAATGTTAAAATCCATGTATGGAGCCCATATGCATTGCCTAGCCAATTAGCATGTGGAGCCTGTGTTTATATTATAGATGTTGTCCACTACTTTTACATTGCTCGCCTATCCTTACTATAGGTTATCAATGTCTGACACCCGGCACCCCCGCCGATCAGTTGTTCTTGGTGCTGGTGACAGACAGCTGGAAATGCTCAGTTCCGAAGCTGCCTCGTTTTCAGATAGCGGCTGCGGCCGGGTACTGCACATCCACCTCCCATTGAGTTGAATAGGAGGCAGATGTGCAGTAGACGAGGCAGCTCCGGAACTGAGAATTTCGAGCTGCCTGCTGTCACCGCCAGCACTGAAAACAGCTGATCTGTAGTTGCCAGGTGTCAGACACTGGCAGAATAGACATTGATGACCTATCCGAAGGATAGACCATAAATGTAAAAGTAGTGGAGAAACGCTTTAATTAGCGCGTTTCGGGATGTATCAGCCCTTATTCATAGCTTATACAGCAAACTATATCCCTACTAAAAAGTATAAAAATCACTATGCAAAATGTATTTTACTGATTACTACTGATTACACTGCTCAGCTTTTGAATCAGCCAGAGAACAGACATGTACAGTGCTGGCCAAAAGTATTGGCACCCCTGCAATTCTGTCAGATAATACTCAGTTTATTCTTGAAAATGATTGCAATCACAAATTCTTTGGTATTATTATCTTCATTTATTTTGCTTGCAATGAAAAAAACACAAAAGAGAATGAAACAAAAATCAAATCATTGATCATTTCACACAAAACTCCAAAAATGGGCCAGACAAAAGTATTGGCACCCTTAGCCTAATACTTGGTTGCACAACCTTTAGCCAAAATAACTGCGAACAACCGCTTCCGGTAACCATCCGTGAGTTTCTTACAATGCTCTGCTGGAATTTTAGACCATTCTTCTTTGGCAAACTGCTCCAGCTCCCTGAGATTTGAAGGGTGCCTTCTCCAAACTGCCATTTTGAGATCTCTCCACAGGTGCTCTATGGGATTCAGGTCTGGACTCATTGCTGGCCACTTTAGTAGTCTCCAGTGCTTTCTCTCAAACCATTTTCTAGTACTTTTTGAAGTGTGTTTTGGGTCATTGTCCTGCTGGAAGACCCATGACCTCTGAAGGAGACCCAGCTTTCTCACACTGGGCCCTGCATTATGCTGCAAAATTTGTTGGTAGTCTTCAGACTTCATAATGCCATGCACACGGTCAAGCAGTCCAGTGCCAGAGGCAGCAAAGCAACCCCGAAACATCAGGAAACCTCCGCCATGTTTGACTGTAGGGACCGTGTTCTTTTCTTTGAATGCCTCTTTTTTTTCCTGTAAACTCTATGTTGATGGCTTTTCCCAAAAAGCTCTACTTTTGTCTCATCTGACCAGAGAACATTCTTCTAAAACGTTTTAGGCTTTCTCAGGTAAGTTTTGGCAAACTCCAGCCTGGCTTTTTTATGTCTCGGGGTAAGAAGTGGGGTCTTCCTGGGTATCCTACCATACAGTCCATTTTCATTCAGACGACGATGGATAGTACGGGTTGACACTGTTGTACCCTCGGACTGCAGGGCAGCTTGAACTTGCTTGGATGTTAGTCGAGGTTCTTTATCCACCATCTGCACAATCTTGCGTTGAAATCTCTCGTCAATTTTTCTTTTCCTTCCACATCTTGGGAGGTTAGCCACAGTGCCATGGGCTTTAAACTTCTTGATGACACTGTGCACCGTAAACACAGGAACTTTCAGGTCTTTGGAGATGGACTTGTAGCCTTGAGATTGCTCATGCTTCCTCACAATTTGGATTCTCAAGTCCTCAGACAGTTCTTTGGTCTTCTTTCTTTCCTCCATGCTCAATGTGGTGCACACAAGGACACAGGACAGAGGTTGAGTCAACTTTAATCCATGTCAACTGGCTGCAAGTGTGATTTAGTTATTGCCAACACCTGTTAGGTGCCACAGGTAAGTTATGGGTGCTGTTAGTTACACAAATTAGAGAAGTGTCGCGGGCGGAGGAGGGGACGCCGCGCTCTCCCTCTGCTCGGGTCCGGTTGCCGCTGCGGCTGCTGCGGCCTGCTGCTGCTGCTCGGTGGCTCGAGCGATGGGCCGGATCCCGGGGACTCGAGCGGCGCTCCTCGCCCGTGAGTGAAAGGGGATTGGGTTTTGGGATAGTTTATTGTCCGTGACGCCACCCACGGTTGTGGTGATTAAGTGGACACCACCGCTGCTCTTTCTGGGGAGCCCGGGAGTGATGGTATGGAGCAGCCAGTTGTTGATGTGCCCTCCGTGGGTAGGGGTTGTGGTGCTCCCGGGGCCCAGTGATGGGATTGGAATGGTGGACAGGCGGGTCTGGGGCCTGTGGAGGTGCAGGGCCGCAGGGGCAGCGCTGTGCCGCACGGCTTGGAGGTACTCACTCAGCCAGTAAACACGACACAGTTCTCGGTAAACAAAAGGCTGGTTGGACGGGTCCCTCGGACGGTTCACGGTGCTGATGTTCCCTGCAGTTAGCGGTGACGGTCTCTTCCCTGCACCTATGAAAGTCTCTTTGGTAGCGATGGGTCCCCACCGGTTACCCACTCCTCGGCTTCAAGCTGGGCCGAAGGAGCCCTACTTTGCCCGCAGGCGCTGGCCCTGGGACACTGGTGCCCTGGCGGTGGCGGTGTCTCCCCTTCACGGTCGGGCTGTTGCCTTCAATCGGGACTTGGTTGTTAGGAGACAGACGTCCTCTTCACTGACGGATTTGGCAAATTATTGGCGACTCCTAGCCTTGCCGGGATCCGAAAGGCCCCTGCCCTGGTGCTGACTGTTCTTCGTATACTGCTCCGGTACCGCCGGGTCACCACCCGTCCGCGGTCCTTCCAGCAACCTCCGAGCAGTCCCCCTGCAGATTATCACCGCCGTCTGCTGACCTTGCTGTCTCAGTCCGGGGCACACACCCGGACCAGCTTCAGGCTTGCTTAACTGTCACTTAGTTTTCCACTTTAACTCCTCTTACAAGCTCCTCTACTACTTCCTTCTACTTCACTCCCCTAGCTTGAACTGCCTGGTTCTCCCGCCTCCAGGGCTGTGAACTCCTCGGTGGGTGGAGCCAACCGCCTGGCCCACCCCCTGGTGTGGACATCAGCCCCTGGAGGAAGGCAACAAGGATTTTAGGTTAGCTTGGATGTACCTTCCGGGAATGTGGGGTGCATGTGATGTTGTGACCTGTGACCCCTGGCTTGCCCAGGGCGTCACAGAAGCATCACATGATTTTTCAAACAGTGCCAATACTTTTGTCCACCCCCTTTTTATGTTTGGTGTGGAATTATATCCAATTTGGCTTTATGACAATTTTTTTTATTTTTTTTTTCATTGAAGACAAATTAAATAAAGATGATAATACCAAAGAATTTGTGATTGCAATCATTTTCAAGAAGAAACTGAGTATTATCTGACAGAATTTCAGGGGTGCCAATACTTTTGGCCAGCACTGTATTTGGAGTCTGGACCACGTTCTTAATACAGAACGTGAAACCACATTGTATAGTGTTACAGAAATATATACATATTAATAAGAGAACAACTTCATCTAGAGCAATGCAGTGTGTTGGAAACTCAGCTGGAGAATGTGCAGAACGCTGGCTACGCGATTGCACATAAGTCATAGCCATTATTATATTACAGAAGGACTGGATCGATATAGCTAGTGAAATACTTACAGGACCGACTGTCCTAACAAGAGGAAGGAAAAGCACTGAGCAAACATTGCTAACCATATAATGAGGGAGCCATGTCTGGCGCAAAGGAGTGGCTGGAACAGCTGTCATGTGATTGCTGGTTATACAGCCTGCCATGCGTAGATATAGGACAAGAAACAAATCCTGGACTGGCACATTCTCTACAGCGGAGTTTTACGTCAAATTGCAAATATTTCACAATAATATGCATGGCAAATAATTCCAACCATCTAATATAAAAGCAGAGTTCTGCCATAATATCAGCTGTAATATTAATACAGAACGACATATATCACGCTCACACACAAAGGTCAGAGGCATAGGTTACACAATCCCATCTCAGATGCCATACAGATGGTAATTGAGATGGGTAAGTGTCTTTTTATTCTGGATGAAACACGACTATTATTTTATACACTTTTGAGAACTTAGCCTAAGGGTTCGCTCACTCCCCTTATAAAGCGGACGAATGCAAACCAATAAAGGGATTGTACTTGGACCAATGTTACTCAATGAGATAGATCCGGCATGAGAAAAAATTGCAGCACGCTGCGGTTTGACTCTGAAATTGGATGAGACTCACCCATTCAAGTGTATGGGTGTGAGAAAAAAAATCAGATGGCGTACGAAGCCACAGTACAGCATGCAATTTTTATGGATACATTGCAATTCTGTAACATAGAAATGTCACAATGACTTTGGGACAGCGGGAACTGGGGCTCCTAAACTGTTGCACAAGCTAGGGGACCCTATGCTATCCCTAATCTCAGGGATACTCCTAATGGTGGAGAGGTATGAGTCTCCTTCCTGGCCCAGCTCCTGACCTGTCCTGATCTTATTTCCTCTCCCTCTCCCACCCAGGAAGGGACAAGACAGGAATGTGTTGAAACCCACAGATAAAGAAAAACAAGGGAAAACCAAAACTCTGTCACACTGCAAACCGCAAACACACACACACACACATGACTCGCCCACCCCAGGGCTATGGGACACCCGGAGCCGGGCCGGACTAGTCCGGGGGTCGTCAGTGGTGGCGGGGCCCGGATCCGTGGCCCTTGTGGGTGCCAGTTAAATGTGGCTGGTGAATAAAGTTTATGGTTGTCTTGACGCCACCTGTGATTTGTGGCTATTAAGCCGCCACTGCTGTATGGGGCCTCCGGGGCTGATGGAATGGCAGCTTGGATAGTCCTGCTCCCCACAGGTGGAGCGATACCCCGGGGCAACAGTTGGTGTTCGGGAGAGTCTATGGTGTGAATAATACGGTGCAGGGTCGACAGGCAGTGAAAGTGTGGCGCCCCTGACCTGGTCAGGCACCACTGAGTACTGCACCCATGCTGGGGACAGTACGAACAGGTAATCCAGAAGGCTGACCGAGGTGTGACTACACAGGCGCATAGTGATCAGGTCTCACACATGTACCTTTGAGAGGACCCCTGGGGATCCCAGGAGGGGGAAAAGCCTTCACCTCCACTGGAATAGTGGAGGGGGCCAAAAGCCTCCATCTCCTCTCAAGGGGTGTGGTAAGAGAGTCTGGTTGCTAGGTGGCGTAGGCAGGCACAAAAGGGAAAAGAGAAGGAGGAGTAAACAGTCTGCAGCAGAGTGTGGAGGAGTGAGGAGCAGGAAAGTGAAGCTCTGACAGGAGCAGCAGTGAAGGTCCCAGATGTGAGCCGGTTCAGAGCAGAGTCCAGGGAGCTCCGAGAGGAGCTGACCCCTTCCCCTGGGCTGCTGTAGTCTGACAGCGTCCGCGCAGTGGCTACCGACGGGGGAGAACGGTCACCTAGGAGTGCTACCCGAAACCCATCTCCAGCTAGAGAGAGAGCACAGAGTGGGAAGTAAGGAGACTGCTAGGGAGAACCAGGCCCAAACGGGCGGCAGATCCCGGAGCGGGGATAGATCCACCTTTCCCTGCTAAACCTGCCGGTGTGGGGCCCTCAAAGCCCACACCACAACAACTAAAAGCCGCAGCCACGTAGCCACAGTTAGGGCCCACAGTTCACAGGAGGCAAGCAGCTGGAGTGATCTGGCCCAGGCAACAAGCAAACGGCAAACGAAGGGGAGAGAGGCTTCAGCAACTTCCCTGGGTGACCCCCATAGGGACTAAAAGTCGGGGTTACCCCAAACCACCAAGGGCTAAGGAAGGCGAGTTGGTAGTCACCATCAGAAGTCAGCCTGAAGGATACCTGGTTCCAGCCTGGTTCATCCCAGCTACGCCCGGGTTACTCACCCTGCCATCTGAAGTGAGTAAAACCCCTGAAAGACATCCTGCGTGTGTGGAGTTATTCTGCGCCTTGTGGTACTACGCACCTACACAGGGCCCTGGGGCTTGCCTCACTCTCAGGAGGCTATTCCAACTAACTGCACTCACCATCAGCCCCAGGCGTCCCTCAACCTGCAGTGGCGGTCCCCACTGACCGCAATACTGAGAGTGGCGTCACGACAAATAGAAGATTCCCTACCTGTGACAAAGATCCAGCCGAGTGGAGTCCCTGAAGGTAATGCACCGACACTACACCTGTGGGGCTTCACATCTGGCGTCACGAACAGGATAAGGACTAGACCTGTTCAGACAGGTGACCATGTGCCTGGGCGGTCCGCTTGAAAAATTGGAAGCGCCGCCATATTGCCACCATGAAAAGCGCGCTGAAAAACAACAGCAGCCCGCGCTGGGAGAAGTTACCGCCCACGAAGAGGTGTGGCTACCCAGAGATCCCCTGCAGAGTTCTGACCTCGCTTGTGAAGAGAGCGGAAGCGTCCAGAGACGGCGGAACGGAAAAGAAGCCAGCAGCTTGCTATTAGAGAAAATGGCGTCTGAGTGCAGAGACCCAGAGCCAGGCTCCGCTGCCTGGTGGTGTCGGGAGCTTGCTGAGTTCTGCGATCAACTGGAAGCCAGGGTCGGAAGGCTGATTAGAGAGGGACGGACGGAGTTTCTGTGGATGACCGCGGCGGTTCGGGCCTACGAGGAGAGGGCCGCGCACCGAGTGCCAGATCGGGCGGTGACGACTCAGACCCCGATGCTGCTACCGATGGGTGAGTCCAGTGTTACCCCTGCCAGCCCGGATGCCCCGACCCCTGCTGCCACGCCCGCGGTCCCTGAAGAGGCGCCCGGCGCGGCGACGCTGAGCCAGGCCGCAACCACGCCAGGTGCGGCCCGCCAAGCCCCGGCCGCCGCAGCGATGCCCTGCTCGGCCCACCAAGACCCGGTCCCTGCAGCGATGCCCTGCCCGGCCCGTAAAGAACCGGCTGCCACCGCGACCCTCATCCGCGCTGCAGGTGTGACGCTGACCCAGGCCGCCGCCATGCTAGGCCCGGCCCGCCGAGACCCCACCGCAGCAGCAACGCTCGTCCGCGCCGCAAGTGAGGTGCTGAACCAGGCCGCAGCCACGTCCGGTGCGGCCCGCCAAGCTCCGATCGCTGCAGCGACGCCCAGCCCAGCCTGCACCGATCCCATCGCGACAGCGACGCCGATCCAGGCCGCCGCCAAACAGGGCGCGGCCCGCCAAGACCAGGCCGCCGCCATACAGGGCGCGGCCCGCCAAGACCAGGCCGCCGCCATGACAGGCGCGGCCCGCCAAGAGATTGCATCACCATTTTCCCCGGCCGGCAAGGCCAGAGCAGACACCGCTCCCCAGTCCAAGGAGGTCCCTGCTAGGAAGCCCACGCTGGGGGAGGACCCCGCGTACTGGCAGCTGAAGGCTGACATGGAGGCCAAGTTCCCACAGGAAATGGTGGATCAGTACATGCTCCCTCCGCATACCCCCAAGAGGATTCCGACAACTCCTGCAGAAACCACGTCAAAGAGGTCCCCGTCTGGGTCTGCTGAAGAAAGCCCATCCCCAGCACTGCCACCGAAGGAGTGCTCAGAAAAACTAAGGGGGAGAGGAGGCCAGGAAGCTGAGGCGCTGACCCCGGAGATACCAGCAGTGGATCCATGCCCAGAGCCGGAGATGTTGCCCTATTCCCGCTGGGATGAAGAAGACCTGACACCGTCTGCTGAGGAAGATCTGCCCCAAAGCCTCACCTGGGAGCTTGTAAGCTGCACCCCGCAGAATCCAACCCGCAAGACACGGCGCCGTAGCAGAACCCAGTTTTCCCCTGCACCGCCATCCCCAGAGCAGAGAGAAGTCACGGCCCGAGACCTAGAAGAAAAACGGTTCCTGAGAAGAGCCAAAGCACAGGTCAGAGGACCCCTTTGTAGAGGAATTGTGGAAGACTTTAGCCTGAAGTCAGGATACGGATTCATCGTTGCACCTGGCATAAAGGAAGGTATCTTCGTCAATAGAAGAGATGTGAGAGCTCATCTGCCCAGAGGACATCCTGGAAGGAACCTGCGTACAGGAGACTCCGTACAGTTTACCATGCATCAAGGAGAAAGAGGGTGGTATGCGCTAGATGTAGTACCATGTCCCAAAGAAGAAGAAAGGAAAGATAGTGATAAAGAAAGAAAAGACAAAGGACCTACTGATGAGACAACCACAGATGAAGAAAGAGATCAAGGAAGCAACAGGTGCCGCAGCCCTACAGGCCCAAGCCCTGGTATGGAGGAGGAATCCACATAAAGTACAGAAAGAAGCATAGAAGTTACCAGTTTGAAAAGTTTGTTTTGCAACGTTTTACAAGTTTAAGAATGTGCCCACATAAACTGATGTGAGAAATAAACCTTAAGGCTATGAACTGGCTATAGCCACAAACTCTCGCAGTGTAAATAGTTACACCAGAGGGCACCACCACCACCAGAGTCAGCCTGTTTAGGGGCTTGGCTCGTCTGCAACCAGGGGGCACGTCCGTATATAGGGCCTTGGCTTACCTGCAACCAGAGAGCATGCCTGTTTATGGGGCCTGGCTCTCCACCACAAAGAGGGTACCTGGTCAGCACCAACTGTGGAGGCCGCCTCTACATCCTGCCAGAAGAGGCTGAAGGCACGGATCCACCAGGCCAGGTATACCCTGAAGACCACCAGACCATGAAAGCCGCCTCTACATCCTGCCAGAAGTGGCTGAAGGCGCGGCCAACGTGAAAGGGTTTTGGGTGGGTTAACGGACTTGTGGGTGGAGGGTGGTGATGTATGGTACCTGGTGCTTTTAAAAATGTTTTACATGTTTTAATGTTTTATGCATTTTAAAATGTTGTCTTGCAGCCCGAGGACGTGCTGGTGATAACTAAGGGGGAATGTGGCGCCCCTGACCTGGTCAGGCACCACTGAGTACTGCACCCATGCTGGGGACAGTACGAACAGGTAATCCAGAAGGCTGACCGAGGTGTGACTACACAGGCGCATAGTGATCAGGTCTCACACATGTACCTTTGAGAGGACCCCTGGGGATCCCAGGAGGGGGAAAAGCCTTCACCTCCACTGGAATAGTGGAGGGGGCCAAAAGCCTCCATCTCCTCTCAAGGGGTGTGGTAAGAGAGTCTGGTTGCTAGGTGGCGTAGGCAGGCACAAAAGGGAAAAGAGAAGGAGGAGTAAACAGTCTGCAGCAGAGTGTGGAGGAGTGAGGAGCAGGAAAGTGAAGCTCTGACAGGAGCAGCAGTGAAGGTCCCAGATGTGAGCCGGTTCAGAGCAGAGTCCAGGGAGCTCCGAGAGGAGCTGACCCCTTCCCCTGGGCTGCTGTAGTCTGACAGCGTCCGCGCAGTGGCTACCGACGGGGGAGAACGGTCACCTAGGAGTGCTACCCGAAACCCATCTCCAGCTAGAGAGAGAGCACAGAGTGGGAAGTAAGGAGACTGCTAGGGAGAACCAGGCCCAAACGGGCGGCAGATCCCGGAGCGGGGATAGATCCACCTTTCCCTGCTAAACCTGCCGGTGTGGGGCCCTCAAAGCCCACACCACAACAACTAAAAGCCGCAGCCACGTAGCCACAGTTAGGGCCCACAGTTCACAGGAGGCAAGCAGCTGGAGTGATCTGGCCCAGGCAACAAGCAAACGGCAAACGAAGGGGAGAGAGGCTTCAGCAACTTCCCTGGGTGACCCCCATAGGGACTAAAAGTCGGGGTTACCCCAAACCACCAAGGGCTAAGGAAGGCGAGTTGGTAGTCACCATCAGAAGTCAGCCTGAAGGATACCTGGTTCCAGCCTGGTTCATCCCAGCTACGCCCGGGTTACTCACCCTGCCATCTGAAGTGAGTAAAACCCCTGAAAGACATCCTGCGTGTGTGGAGTTATTCTGCGCCTTGTGGTACTACGCACCTACACAGGGCCCTGGGGCTTGCCTCACTCTCAGGAGGCTATTCCAACTAACTGCACTCACCATCAGCCCCAGGCGTCCCTCAACCTGCAGTGGCGGTCCCCACTGACCGCAATACTGAGAGTGGCGTCACGACAAATAGAAGATTCCCTACCTGTGACAAAGATCCAGCCGAGTGGAGTCCCTGAAGGTAATGCACCGACACTACACCTGTGGGGCTTCACAAAAGAAACAGGTACAAACAGTAGTCTCTTTACCTTCTCCTCTTTTACTTGGCAACAGTTTAGTCCAGGGAGACCGTCACAGGTGGTAAAGATGATCCGGCCGGCCTGGAAGTGCTTGGGGGTGATCTCTTTGGCCAGTTGAGTATGAGGCCTACTCCCTGATCTTTCTTTTCTTCTACAGGACCCTGCACTCTGAATTTAGCAATGGTCCTCATGCTGCTGGGACCGGTGGTTCGTCCCTTTTTCTGTGTGGTAGGCTGCGCAGGCCCTCTCTGGTGCTTCTCTGCAGGAGTCCACACCGGGCCCTTGGGATGCAGCTGTACCTTCAGATTGCTTCTGGGCCAGGGGGCTTGCAGCTCTCCTGCCCTCCGGATTCGGCCACCAGGGAAGGATTTTATACCCTGGCAACCACAGACTTCAATGTCTGAGTCTCTTCTGTGCCTCTCTGCAATTCTTGCTTCACTGGGCCAAGCTACTCCAGATCCAGGCCCCAGTTCCACAGGACAGCACACTCTGCGTCTGCTCTCTTTGCTTTCTCTCTACAGACTGACTCTAACTCCTCCCTCAGGTCAGACTTAAGGAATGCTCCCTAGAACTCCAGGTTTAGAGCTCCCCCTGCTGTCACTGAGGTTAATCGCGGCCACCGCTGGATCCTCCAACAGTGACAGCGGGTAACCTCAGTGACAGCTCAGCCGATCGCGCTACTCACCTCATTTGCTGCTTGGAGGTGACCGGAGCGGCGGTGTCTTCTGCAGCTCCTGTCACCTTCATGCTGGAAGCGACGCTGGAGGTCCGTGGATTACGCTGGATATGGAGGGCTTTTTGGGGCTTATTAAATTGGTAATGAGGGAATGTGTTTGTGTTTTTTATTTCTAATAAAGGATTTTTTCATGTGTGTGTGTTTATTTACTGTAACTTACAGATTAATCATGGAGGGTGTCTCATAGACGCCTGACATGATAAATCTAGGATTTAGTGGGCTGCCATTAACTCCTTATTACCCCGATTTGCCAACGCACCAGGGCAAATCGGGAAGAGCCGGGTACAGTCCCAGAACTGTCACATTAATGTATGCGGCAATTCTGGGCGGCTGCTGGCTGATATTGTTAGGCTGGGGGGCTCCCCATAACGTGGAGCTCCCCATCCTGAGAATACCAGCCTTCAGCCGTATGGCTTTATCTGGCTGGTATTAAAATTGGGGGGGACCGCACGCCATTTTTTTTTAATTATTTATTTATTTATTTCACTGCACAGTATAGACCCGCCCACCGGCTGCTGTGATTGGGTGCAGTGAGACACCTGTCACTCAGCGTGGGGGCGTGTCTCACTGCAACCAATCATAGGCGCCTGTGGGCGGGGAAAGCAGGGAATACGAGATTGTTTAATGAGCGGCCGGCTTTTTCAAAATAGTAAAAGCCGCCACAGCAGTGTGAATGCCGTGCAGCGCCGCGCCGGAGATCGGGGAACGGTGAGTATGAGAGAGGAGGGGAAAATGACCGACAGACTGTGAGAGAGGGACAGAGATAGTGACGGACCGACAGAGAGAGAATAGAGACCGAGAGGGAGAGACCGACTGACAGAGAATAGTGATTGACAGACATTGGGAGACATCGCTCGTTTCCAGTGTTTTAGGAAACATGCAAGAAATGTATTTAGAAAATCGGATGTCACTAGGATGGTGTGAGTGCCGTCCCGTGACATCCGATTTTTTACATGCTCCCATAGACTTGCATTGGAGAAACTCGCAGTAGAAACTCGCAAAAAAGCAGCATGCTGCGATTTTTTTCTCAGTCCGATTCGGACTGAGAAAAAAATCGCAGAAGAGAGCTGAATCATTCACTAACATGTGTCCGATTCCAATGCGAGATTTTCTCGCATTGCTCTACTGCGAGAAACCCGCAAGTGAGAAGCAGCCCTAACTCTTGCTAGCTTGCCTATGAATCAGCACACAGCAGGTCGACGCCCGAGGCTGCCTGTGTTGATTCCAGACACCAGAGATACCATTGGGCAGAATGTCGGAATCTGCAATGTGAACAGAGTCCAATGCCGAAGTTTGAGGAAAAACTTTGTGTGACAAGAAAGCTGTAAATTGTCCTGTAAATTATTAATAGCTGCTGAGAAAAGAAAAAGAGTGAACACAGATGACAAGTAAGAAAAAAATTGTCCCACTTTTCTGGATGAGAATGGGACTGATTTTTTATAGTGTTGTGTGACCCAAGCCTAATACTGACAGCCTGGATAATGCAAGCAGAGGATCCTATGCTTAAGTCTCCATGAACGGCTAATATGTGTCGTAAAAAAAAGTTCTATGGTAAGTGCAAACAAAAACCAAAAAAAAACCAAAACAAAGTCACAATTTTAGTTATGAAACTGTGGGAGAAAATTGTGTAATTGAATTAACTGTAGCAGTATCATATCGTGTGCATGGAGGCATTTTTGTGGGAACCAGAATCTATAGGGCCATGAATGGGATATTGCAGTGTGTGAGAACATTAAGGCCACGTTCACACTTCAGTATTTGGTGAGATTTTTACCTCAGAATTGGTAGCTAAAAACAGGAGTGGAACAATCAGAGGAAAAGTATAATAGAGACACGGGCACCACTTCTGGATTTATCACCCACTCCTGGTTTTGGCTACAAATACTGAGGTAAAAAACTGAACAAATACTCAGTGTATGCACAAGGCCTTAGCATGTATGGTCAAAATACATGTCCATATCCCTGTTGAGAGGTATGCCCCTCTGTGACGCTGGCGGCCTACTGGCCGTGACTTCGAAAACTTTGTGTGTGTGTGTAAGATAAATTAGGACTTTATGGAGACCCATGATTTATATGTAGGTGCCTTGCTGAAATTGATAGTAGAACAATACAGAATATTATGACAATGAATAGTAACAACAGAGATATATACCCAAAAGTTGAGACTATGTCGTGTACAGTAGATTTTCCATGTCCTTCAGGAATCCAAAAAGTCTTCCTTATTCCTGGAAGCCTCCTGGACTTTTCAAGAGATTTGAAAATATGTTCTACATACAGGAGGGACCAGGACGGGGGGGCTATATTTAGGAGGTCTTTATTTAAGGGTTCTGGTATGGGATCTGTGTTTAACCTCTTCCCTTATCCACTATATCTGTACTGCCTATGTCTGATACACGGTGTTGCACCCTCTCCACAAAATGGCATGTGCTGGCTGTCACAATCTCTGACGTCATTAATGCGGGCTTTAGAGGTGTCACACTGAGTTGGGCACAATGTAGAGAGCTGAAGAGTTGCCATGGCAGCTGGGGGGCTGCAAAAGACCTACTTAGTTGACAGATCGGTACTCCTGTGAAGTCCAGCCACAAGGTGACTGCCATCTTACCTATATACAGCAGTACCGTGGAATTTAAAAGGGTATTCCCATCTCCAAGATCCTATGCCACTATGTAGCAGGTACAATAATAATAATATTAGCAAATAACCTCCAATTAGAAATATCATGCTCGGGTGCTCGGTACTCATAACTAGTGATGAGCAGGCACCACCATGCTCGGGTGCAAGGTACCCATGACTAGTGATGATGAGTGAGCACTACCATGCTCGTTATTTGTAACTAGTGATGAGTAAGCACTACCATGCTCGAGTGCTCGGTACTCGTAACTAGTGATGAGTGAGCACTACCATGCTCGAGTGCTCGGTACTCGTAACTAGTGATGAGTGAGCACTACCATGCTCGGGTGCTCGGTACTCGTAACTAGTGTTGAGCAGGCACTACCATGCTTGGGAGCGCTGTACTCGTAAATAGCGACTAGTGGGCAATGCCATGCTCGGGTGCTCGGTACTTGTAACTAGTGATGAATGGGCACTACCATGCTCAGGTGCTCGTAACTAGTGATGAGTGAGCACTACCATGCTCGGTACTTGTAACTAGTGATGAGTGAGCACTACCATGCTCGGTACTCGTAACTAGTGATGAGCGGGCACTACCATGCTTGGGTGCTCGGTACTCGTAACTAGTGATGAGCAGGCACTACCATGCTCGGGAGCACTGTACTCATAACTAGCGATGAGTGGGCACTACCATGCTCGGGTGCTCAGTACTCGTAACTAGTGATGAGGCAGCACTACCATATTCAGGTGCTCAGTACTCGTAACTAGCGATGAGCGGGCACTACCATGCTTGGGTGCTCGGTACTCGTAACTAGTGATGAGACAGCACTACCATATTCAGGTGCTCAGTACTCGTAACTAGCGATGAGTGGGCACTACCATGCTTGGGTGCTCGGTACTCGTAACTAGCGATGAGCAGGCACTACCATGCTCAGGTGCTCAGTACTTGTAACTAGTGATGAGCGGGCACTACCATGCTCGGGTGCTCAGTACTTGTAACTAGTGATGAGCGGGCACTACCATGCTCAGGTGCTCGGTACTCGTAACAAGTTTTTGGAAGCTCGAACGGGTGCAATTTGTATACAGAGTATTATGGAAATCAATGGGGAACTCAAGCATTTTTCCTTAGCATCTTCTAGAAAAAATACTCAAGTTCCCCATTGACTTCCATTATCCTCAGTACATGAATCGCGCCCTCCTGAGCTTCCAACGACTTATGAGTACCGAGTACCAACTACAGAGCACCCGAGCGTGGTAGTGCTCACTCATCACTAGTTGGTATTCAATACAACTTCTGCTGATGTTTCTTCTGAATTTTTGAATAATAAAGCTGGACATATTGTATTAATTAATGGCGGGTCTAGTACAGTTTTGATGGGGAATCTATATCTCAGGTGAAGAAAAGCCTAGTTACGTCTCTGAATGCAGGCTCACAGGGTAAGACAGCAGTGATTCTGCAAAAAATGTTTTACTCACCGACAAAGTGCACTGACTACTAAACAAATTATATTAGAAGAGCAATTCCCGGCAATAAACTGCATGTTAAAGTGCACCCGTAATCATCCACTAATGGATAAATCAATATGCAAATGTGAGTTATGATGAATGATGGCCATTAATGTAGTACAGCAGTAATATTATCCTGGTGATTTATGTATAAACAATGAAACTAATCAACGAGAAGTGCTACATTTATGCTCTGGGTGAAAAGATCTTACAGTACATGAAAGAAAATACAACCTTGTCTGATGATAGAGTTTTGCCTCCTGTTATCTACCAGACATTGGTTGTTATTTAATTATTTAACTTAATTCTAGTAGGCCCCAATGCAAAATTTGGACCTGTGCCCCCCCCCCCTCGTGCATGCTAGTTAGATGTATGGATCCTTGTAGTGTACTATACCCTATAAAGATATGTCTTGCCCTCCTCCCTTCATTATATAGCAATGTCCTGTCCACCATTTGGGCCCCTTCCAGGTATATATGTCTCCCATCCTGGGCGACTTCTTGGTATATATGTCCCCCTTCCTGGTATCTACAGAGAAGGAAATAATTATTTGATCCATTGCTGATTTTGTAAGTTTGCCCACTGACAAAGACATGACCAGTCTATAATTTTAAGGGTAGGTTAATTTTAACAGTTAGAAATATAATATCCAAAATAGAATCCAGAAAATCACATTGTATAAATTATATACATTTATTTGCATTTTGAAGAGAGAAATAAGTATTTGATCCCCCACCAACCATTAAGACTTCTGGCTCACACAGACCAGTTAGACGCTTCTAATCAACTCGTTACCTGCATTAAAGACAGCTGTCTTATATTGTCCCCTGTATAAGAGACTTCTGTCCACAGACTCCATTGATCAGTCAGACTCTAACCTCTACAGGAGACATCTGTTGGTGCGATAGTAGGAAAATGGAAGAAATACAAAATGACTGTCAATCAACATCGATCTGGGGCTCCATGCAACATCTCACCTCGTGGGGTATCGAGGATCATGAGGTAGGTGAGAGATCAGCCTAAAATTACAAGGGGGATCTTGTTAATGATCTCAAGGCACAGGGGCCACTGTCACCAAGAAAACCATTGGTAACACATTACACTGTAATGGATCAAAATCCTGTAGTGCCCGCAAAGTCCCACTGCTCAAGAACGCACATGTGCAGCCGGCCCGTCTGAAGTTTGTCAATGAACACCTGGATGATTCTGAGAGCAATTGGGAGAAAGTGTTATGGTCAGATGAGACAAAAATTGTATTTTCTGGATTTTATTTCTGGATTTTATTTTTGATATTCTATCACTCACTGTTAAAACACTTGCAGTGGATTACCTGGTCGTGGCCGGTTTATGGTGAAATGATGACCTTTCCATTTCCGGATTATGGCCAAAACAAGGCTCACTGTAACTTTCAGTAGTTTAGAAATTCTTTTGTAACCAATATCATCGGTATGTTTTCCAACAATAAGGTTGCAAAGATCTTGAGATATCTCACTGGTTTTACTCATCATGAGAGGATTCTTGTGTGGCACCTTGGTTATGAGACACCTTTTTATAGGCCATCAGTTGAACCAGCTGATATTTTTCACTAAGTGGATCACTTTCTAATTAGTGATAGATTTCAGCAGGTGTCATGACTTTCCATAACTTTTTGCAAATCTATTTCTTCATGTGTACAGTACTTTTTTTTTTCCTGCGTCATTTCGCATTATTACACATAACTAAACTTATCGACATCTACGGTTGACTTTTTAGCCTGTGGATTGGATAGGTTGTTACCAACATCTGGTGAGAAATTCATGTCAATAGCACCTTTCTAAATACACTGATGAGGAAAAGGGTAACAATATATTGAACTTTTGACTTTCAGGCTCCATATCTCACCATCTACTACAGCTTTGGACGTGAGATTACCTTCATATTGTAGACAATCATCTTGGATATCTTATGCATACATTTGATTTCCAACTATTTAGCATATGATTAGTTTTGCAGATTCTTGTCATGTCACTGCACTGTTACTGTTTTGCTCCTGAGGGGTGGAAAAATCCTATTCTTCCTGTATAGTACAAATTACAACCTGTCTTCAAATTTGCTATAGCTCTGTGTGTTATTAGGTTGATTCCCAAGCAAAAGGTCACTGGTTCAAATAAAACAGCCATGAAGAAGATTTCCCAAGTAAAGAGAAACAGCATCACCCAGCTCATCAATAGCGGTCTCTTGGTCAAGAAAATTGCCAAACTGCATCATGTGAGTGACATGACAGATGGGAGAATCCGTCCATCCATTTAAACGCCAAGAAGTAGACGTCCAGGCAAAATATGGGGGTGAATTATTGCACATCCCTGTATATTTACTAATTTCATCCACTGTATATCCCCATCCTGGTATATAGTACCCCATACGTGGCCCTTTCTTAATAGATTTGTCCCCTATCCTGGAACCCTTCCTAGTATATATGTTTCCTATCCTGGTATATCTGTACCTATTGTGCTATAAATGTCCCTTATCCTAGGCCCATCTTGGTTTATACAGAGATGTGAAAAAGTGTGTGCCCCCTTCCTTTCTTATTCTTTTGCATATTTACCACACTTAAATGTTTCAGAACACAAAAAAGATTTAAATATTAGACAAAGATAACACAAGTAAAACACAAAATGCAGTTTATAAATGAAGGTCTTTATTATTAAAGGAAAAAGAAATCCAAACCTACAGGGCCCAGTGTGAAAAGTGATTGCCGCCCTCCTCCCCCTTAAAACAAATTAACGGTGGTTTATCACGTCTTTGGAAAGCCAGGTTCACTTTACCTAGCCACACCCAGGCCTGATTATTGCTACAGTATATCTGTTCTCAATCAAAAAAATCAATCACTTAAACAGGACCTGCCTGACAAAGTGGAGTAGACCAAAAGCTCCTCAAAAGTTAAAACATCATGTCACGAATCCAAAGAAATTCAGGAATAAATGAGTAGCAAAGTCATTGAGATCTATCAATCTGGAAAAGGTTATATAGCCATTTCTAAAGCTTTGGGACTACAGCGAACTACACAGAGCCATTATTCACAATATTGCAAAAACATTGAACATTTGGCTTATACAGCAGGACAACGATCCAAGACACACCAACAAAACTGCCTCTGAATGGCTCAAGAAAAACAAAATTAAGACTGTGGAGTGGCTTAGTCAAAGTCTTGACCTTAATCTCATTGAGATGCTGTGGCATGACCTTACAAAGGTGGTCCATGCTTGGAAACCCTCCAATGTGGCCAAATTACAACAATTCTTCAAAGACGAGTGGGCCAAAATTCCCGAGTGTTGTAAAAGACTCATTGCCAGTTATCACAAACTCTTGATTGCAGTTGTTGCTGCTAAGGGTGGTCCAACCAGTTATGTTTAGGGGGCAACCACTTTTTCACACAGCGCCCTGTAGGTTTGGATTTCTTTTTCCCTTAATAATTAAGACCTTCCTTTATAAACTGAATTTTGTGTTTACTTGTGTTATCTTTGTCTAATATTTAAATTTGTTTGGTGATCTGAAACATTTAAGTGTGACAAACATGCAAAGGAATAAGAAATCAGGAAGGTGGAAAACACTTTTTTACATCACTGTATGACTCCCTATCCTGGTATGTATGTACCTATCCTGGTAAATTTCTGCTCCATCCAGGTATATTTGTCCTCCAACCTGGGTTCCTCATATATATATATTTCTCCATCCTGTGCCCCTTTATGGTATATACAGTTAGGTCCAGAAATATTTGGACAGTGACACAATTTTCGCGAGTTGGGCTCTGCATGCCACCACATTGGATTTGAAATGAAACCTCTACAACAGAATTCAAGTGCAGATTGTAACGTTTAATTTGAAGGTTTGAACAAAAATATCTGATAGAAATTGTATGAATTGTACAAATTTCTTTACAAACACTCCACATTTTAGGAGGTCAAAAGTAATTGGACAAATAAACCAAACCCAAACAAAATATTTTTATTTTCAATATTTTGTTGCGAATCCTTTGGAGACAATCACTGCCTTAAGTCTGGAACCCATGGACATCACCAAACGCTGGGTTTCCTCCTTCTTAATGCTTTGCCAGGCCTTTACAGACGCAGCCTTCAGGTCTTGCTTGTTTGTGGGTCTTTCCGTCTTAAGTCTGGATTTGAGCAAGTGAAATGCATGCTCAATTGGGTTAAGATCTGGTGATTGACTTGACCATTGCAGAATGTTCCACTTTTTTTGCACTCATGAACTCCTGGGTAGCTTTGGCTGTATGTTTGGGGTCATTGTCCATCTGTACTATGAAGCGCCGTCCGATCAACTTTGCGGCATTTGGCTGAATCTGGGCTGAAAGTATATCCCGGTACACTTCAGAATTCATCCGGCTACTCTTGTCTGCTGTTATGTCATCAATAAACACAAGTGACCCAGTGCCATTGAAAGCCATGCATGTCCATGCCATCACGTTGCCTCCACCATGTTTTACAGAGGATGTGGTGTGCCTTGGATCATGTGCCGTTCCCTTTCTTCTCCAAACTTTTTTCTTCCCATCATTCTGGTACAGGTTGATCTTTGTCTCATCTGTCCATAGAATACTTTTCCAGAACTGAGCTGGCTTCATGAGGTGTTTTTCAGCAAATTTAACTCTGGCCTGTCTATTTTTGGAATTGATGAATGGTTTGCATCTAGATGTGAACCCTTTGTATTTACTTTCATGGAGTCTTCTCTTTACTGTTGACTTAGAGACAGATACACCTACTTCACTGAGAGTGTTCTGGACTTCAGTTGATGTTGTGAACGGGTTCTTCTTCACCAAAGAAAGTATGCGGCGATCATCCACCACTGTTGTCATCCGTGGACGCCCAGGCCTTTTTGAGTTCCCAAGCTCACCAGTCAATTCCTTTTTTCTCAGAATGTACCCGACTGTTGATTTTGCTACTCCAAGCATGTCTGCTATCTCTCTCATGGATTTTTTTCTTTTTTTTCAGCCTCAGGATGTTCTGCTTCACCTCAATTGAGAGTTCCTTAGACCGCATGTTGTCTGGTCACAGCAACAGCTTCCAAATGCAAAACCACACACCTGTAATCAACCCCAGACCTTTTAACTACTTCATTGATTACAGGTTAACGAGGGAGACGCCTTCAGAGTTAATTGCAGCCCTTAGAGTCCCTTGTCCAATTACTTTTGGTCCCTTGAAAAAGAGGAGGCTATGCATTACAGAGCTATGATTCCTAAACCCTTTCTCCGATTTGTATGTGAAAACTCTCATATTGCAGCTGGGAGTGTGCACTTTCAGCCCATATTATATATAATTGTATTTCTGAACATGTTTTTGTAAACAGCTAAAATAACAAAACTTGTGTCACTGTCCAAATATTTCTGGACCTAACTGTATGTCCTCCATCCTGATATACTGTGGGGAAAATATTTGATATACTGGCAGTTTTGCAAGTTTTCCCACCTACAAATAATGGAGAGGAACACAGGCTGGTACCGGGACACAAGAACAGATTCAAGAACTCAGGCTGGTACCAGGACACAGGAACAGATTCCGGAACTCAGGCTTGTACCGATATATGGACACAGAAGCGGATTCAGGAAGTCAGCCTGGTACCATGACACAGGAACAGCTGATTCAGAAGTCAAGCTGGTATCGGCACAGAGGAGTGAAGTCAGGAACACAGGTTAGTACTGGGACACAGAAACAGAAACTTAAGGCTGGTACTGGGACACAAGAATAGAATCAGGGACTCCGGCTCGTAGCGGGACACAGAAAAAGGAACTCAGGCTAGGACCGGAACATAGGAATGGAATCAGGAACTGAGGCTTGTAGTGGGACACAGAAACGGACACAGGCTGGTACTGGGACACAGGAACAGAAACAGGAACTCAGTCTGGGTCCAGGACACAGGAACGAATTCAGGAACTCTGGCTGGTACTGGCACACTGGAACAGGCACTCAGGACAGGTTCGGGTACAGGTTCATGACTAGTTCAGGTATATGGATGGGTACCAAATCTGGAACAGGATCTAGGGACCAGGCAATGATCTTGTAGCCATAAGGCTACAGGAAACAAACATTGCTCAGACTTCCCCCAATAGGGCAGAGTGCCTTAAATACCTGGTACTTCACAGCGATATGCTGGGCACACATCAGGAAATATCTGGTACTTCTCAGCGAGGAACAAATCGGGAGTGTGCGCACTGCCTCTTTAAGAAGCGGGGAGTGCGCGCGCATCCTAAGCATGCAGCAGGAGACCTACATGGCATGCGTAGGCCCTGGGAGCCAGGAGCCGAAGTGTGCAAAGGAGCTGGAAGAACAGCTGAGTGGCGAGTATGTCGGCCTCCCTGCTGGTCAGAGCAGAAATGCCGATGTTACAGTCCCCCAATTCCTTACAACCCCCCCCCCTAACATAGGCCCCAAAAAATATTTCTAGGCCCAAAAGCGCAAAAGGTAAAGACAAAACAAGATACAGACAACAGTAAAGAAAATTTTGCCAAGCTCAGACATACGGCTAAAGTACTAGGCACGGACACAGGGCGCTGACAAGAAGACCAAATGTGGGGCAAAAACTCCAAGACTAACAGGTGTGTTGAGGGGTCCATGGTCCAACTTCACTGACATAGCAAGAGCGGAATAGCAGACGTGGAAAACTGGTGTGCATCATCCATAAGTAGGCGAATATTTAATCCATAATATGGCCAGAGTGGAATGGCTGAAGCGGAAAATGGGTGTGCACCATGTGCAAGTCCCTGGTCAAAGCGAGGAACGGGTATGCTCTGTTCCCAGGACTATGGTCAGGCATTGATCCCGTCGATCTCGTACGTAGGACCGCTCTAGAAAAACTTAAGAGTGAAGGTACGTGGAGTTAGCAAATCCATGGCCTGTGCAAACTATTATGGACGGAACGGCAATGGCTGTTCTGGCGGACATGGGGATGACCGTGGATCATGAGCTTGCCCTGGAAGGGCATGACTAAACAGCTACCTGATCTTCTCTAGAGCCTCTGGTGGCGAGGTTAGGTTAGTGCTGCAGGTAGTCAGCGAATACCACAAGGCAGTTCCCGAATCCGCAGAAGCTGACCCTAACATAAACAAGGGAAACTGAGTCAGTGCAATTGCCGGGACATGATCAGGATAACCGGCAGGGTGGAAATTGGTACTGGTACAGATTGGGCACGTTCAGATTCGGGAGCAGGCTCAGTCAAGAACATGGATTCAGGATCACAGGCAGGTACTGGGATATTGGAACGGATTCAGGAACTAAGGTCACAGAAATGGAAAGAGGAACTCAGGCTGGTACCAGGAATAAGGAATGGACTCAGGAACTCGGACTGGTACCGGGACACAGGAATGGAAACAGGAACACAGGTGGGTACCAAGATGCTGGAACCGATTCAGGCACTCAGACAGGTTTGGGTACAGATTCAAGACTAGTTCAGCTATACAGGCAAGTACCAAATCTGGAACAGGATCCAAGGACAAGACAAGCAGCTCATAGCCACAAGGCACACTGGCTACAGGAAACAATCAATGCATAGGCACCTACCAACAGGGAAAGGTGTCTTAAAGGGGTTGTGAGGGCTAAAATTTTAAGACTGCACTCTATATGACTGCAGACTTATGAATCCTTCCAGCACATGCACTTTGCACTGCAAAGATTTGCTGGTTTCTGAGCTGGGAACGTTGGTAATGTGCCCACAATAGAGCAATATGCATGTTCCTGGCCAGAACCTTGCTAGTGGGCATGGCCTCACTCAATAGAAGTGTATGGAGAGGGCATGTCTTACTAGTAGGTGTTGCCATCTAGTAGGCATGGCCTTGCTCAATACACTTGTATTGAACAAAGCCACACCCACTAGTTGAGTTCTAGCCAGAAACATGCACATCGCTCAATTGCGGTCACATGACCAATGTTCCCAACTATAAAAATAAGACAAGAAAAAAAACAAAACACAAATCCTCGCAGCGCACAGTAAGGATTCATATGTCTGCAGGTACATAGAGTGACTGCAGACTTATTATATCGGACACCCCTTTAAATACCTGGTACCTCCCAGCCATAGGCTGAGACCACACCAGGAGTGCACACACTGTTCTTTTAGAAGTGGGGTCCTGGGAGGCGGGAGCTGAGGCGGGCACAGGAGCTGAAGGAACAGCTAGGCAGCGAGTATGTTGGCGTCGCTGCTGGTTAGTGTAGAAACACCATCATTACACACTATACTACATTCATAGCCAAGTGTTGGCACCCTTGAAATTGTTCCAAAGAATGATGTATTTCTCCCAGAAAATGATGCAATTACACATTGTTATACACGTTAATTTCCTTTGTGTATATTGGATAAAAAAAAAAAAAGGCAAATTGAACAATTTCACAAAACTCCAGCTGAAATTGTTAGCACCCTCCCCATCTTTAGCCCTTGTTCACTGCATCAATGAGTAAACGTAGATGAAAAAGGACAAATTGTGGTGGGATGTTGGAGGATGATGGATGGGATGTGTGTGCATAATGCTGTAGTTATGCTTGCGGTGGTATCTACAGCAGGGGCGGACTGGCCCACCAGGAGGTCGGGAGAACCCCCGGTGGGCCCCTGCTATTGATGGCCACGCCCCTTAGGCCCCGCCCCCCTATACCCCTTGGGCCCCTAGGATATGTGTGAGAGGCCCCCCCCGGCCGGTAATTTCACTAATCATATCGGCACATTGCCGATATGATTAGTGACAATCCCATTCCCTCTGCAGCGGCAAGCAGGGAGAGCGATCGCTCTGCTTTGCCTGCTGTCACTGTCGCTCTGACTTCTCTGCGCAGCGACACTGCAGAAGGAGGCAGTCTCAGTGCGATGACTGCTTCCTTCCTGTGCAGGTGCTGGCAGCATCACGCTGCGGATGCGGAGGACGGACGGAGGGGGAGCGAGCGGGGGCCCAGGGGAGCAGGCAGGGGCCCCGGGGGGGGCACTGGGGCTCAGGGGAGCGAGCAGGGGCCCCGGGGAGGGGTGCCGGGGGGATTTTTACCTTACCAGTCACCTGCCTGGGGCCTGCCCCAGGCCAGGGGTCCCCAGATAGTGCTCCAGCCGTCTCCACCATCCCATCCAGGGGTGGGATTCAGCCGGTTCTGTCCGGTTCGGGAGAACCGGTTGTTAAAATAGCAGCCGGTTCCTCGAACCGGCAATAAACGGCTCCTGCAATCCGGTTCTCTGTATTAATTTATGTTGGTAACCATGATGTACTGGGTACGTCATGGTTCCCTGGTACTTAACCCATGACGTACCCAGTGCGTCATTGTGAAATCGCGGTCCTGGAGCCCCGGTGGCTGCTATGGGTTTGCAAAAACCTTAGATTTGGGGAGGAGGGGACCTCAGGAGGAGTGGTGCCTCCTCCCCGGACTTACGGAGGCTGTGATTGGCTGAACGGCGTTCGTCAGCCAATCACAGCCACTGTAATGTTTAGCCATTGAAAATGGCTGAAACATTGAAATCCAGCCATGATCAGTGCAGCTATAGCACCGATCATTGGCTGGAGCTGGGTGACCTGTTTCACCCTCCCCCTGCTCTGATTGGAGAGACCGGCCTTGTGACCGATCTCTCCAATCACCGTGGATCTGGGGCCGGTGACCGCTCCCCTCACCTTCACTCCGTCCGTGGAAGGCAGCTGAGGAAAGCGATTACTGTGCGTGCCCCATCAATAAGTTATAGCCGCCGCCGCCACTGCCCTCTTTCTGCCGCCGCCACTGCCTTCTTTCTGCCGCCGCCACTGCCCTCTTTCTGCCGCCACTGCCCTCTTTCTGCCGCCGCCGCCACTGCCCTCTTTCTGCCACCGCCGCCACTGCCCTCTTTCTGCCACCGCCGCCACTGCCCTCTTTCTGCCGCCGCCGCCACTGCCCTCTTTCTGCCGCCGCCGCCACTGCCCCTGCCTTTCAGCCGCCACCCTCTTCTATCTGCTGCCCTCCCTACATTCGCCACCGCTCTCCCCATCTGCCGCTGTTCCCCCCCTTGACCTGCTGCCCACTCTGTCCTATCCTCTTCATCTGCTGCCCACTCTGTCCCATCCTCTTCATCTGCTGCCCCCTCTCATCCTCCTCCATCTGCTGTGTCAGAGTTCCGGGATTTCCAGTTTTCTTCTGAAGGATCTTGCCCTTTGTTAACATGGAGTTTTCTGTTGTGTTGCCCTACTTCCTGTTCATCTGTTTAAAAGCCCGCCCCTAAGCCTAGTCTAGTTGCCTGAGTATACTGCTTCCTGTGTACTCCTGCCCTGCTGCTCTCATCTCCTGATTGCTGTTTGGATCCTGTTGAAACACCCGACACCGGCTCTGGACTTCACCTGTCTCATCAAGCTGTGCTCGGACTCTGTCTGCAGTCTCTGGTCGGCACTTCTGCCTGGTCCCTTCCGTTTCATATCCACCCTAGGACTCACATCACGTACGGACATTTTTTGGACTATACCTGTTGCCCTTTTGTGTCCCGGCTGCTGCGCATTTAGGCCTTCTGGGGTGATTGCCAGACAGCCCCTGTATAGGGGTTCGCTCCTGGTGGTCTCCCTGGGGGAGTCCGGTGCGCGGTCCTGGGAATTCCCCCTTTGCTCCGAACCCGGCAGGTATTTACTGTGTTTATGTTCTACTGTGTATATTCTGCTCTGTGTACATATTGTGGTTACATATTATAAGACGTCTTTGCACCAAGAACCCGTCTCTGGTTGTCATTGCCCTAACGCAATCGAAATCCTCAGTTCATACAGTAGTATTACATTATACTCAGGACAATAAGAGGATTTCGCTGGGGCAATGACGGAGACACGAGTAGATCAGCTTTTCTCCATGATTAACTCCTTGCAGCAGGAGATGGAGGCGGTGCAAACTAAGCTTAGAGATGTGGAGGTACAGCTGGGCCATGATCACCAGGTACTGGGTCTGGCTATTCAGGATTTGCAAGCCAGAGTGAAGGCTCAGGAAGCCACCCCCGCTACATCCGTATCAGCTCCCGGTATGCCTAGGTTACCTCCATTTCGTTTCAGTGGTGATCGAAGTCAGTTCCGTGGGTTTGTTAATCAGTGTATACTGTTTTTTGATGTACATGCTGATTATTACCGGTCTGACCGGTCAAAAGTGTTATGTATAATCATGTTGTTAACCTCACGAGCACTGGCTTGGGCTAATCCTATGATTGAGAATCGTGATATCCGTTTAGATAACCTGGATGACTTTTTAACAGCAATGGCCCAAATGTTTGACCCTAATCGCCGTGCTACTGCTGAATCGGCTCTGCTTTCCTCACATCAGGGAAAGCGGTCTGTCGTCGAATACGCCACTGAGTTCAAAAGGTTAGTGGTAGACACCGACTGGGGAAATAATGCACTATTGTCAGTGTTCAGAAAGGGTCTGTCCGGTACCATCAAGGACGAGTTAGCTCGTGCCGAATCTCCACGGGATTTTGAACTGTTTCTCCAACACTGTGTGCGTATCGATACCCACTTGACGGAACGCAGACAGGAAAAATGGGCAGCTGTAAACCGGGTAACCAACTTTGCGTTTCCTTCTAGAGAACCCGCTCACAAGACACCACGGGAGGCAGAGGATGTTCCTATGCAAGTGGACTCTCTACAAAAGCGAGAGACCAACGAACGTCGTGAACATCGATTCCGTGAGCGTTTGTGTTTCTATTGTGGTCAATCGGACCATTTTCTGATTGACTGCCCGAATAAGGTACTGGCAGCAATGGCAGAGTGTGACAACACGGACGCAGAGTCCGAAATCTCTGAGGCAAGTTTACACCTGGATGCGGTATTTCCCTCGACATTGATGTCAACTTCACCTAAGGACCCAGAAGGGAAATACACCCATTGCTCGCTTCCCATTCAGATACGGTGGGAGGGACAGTTAATTCCTACATCTGCTATGATAGACTCTGGGGCAGGGGGAAATTTCATGGACTCTTCTTTTGCCAGGAAACACGGTATCCAGACTCAACAAAGATCCTCACCGGTTACCATGGAGACGGTAGACGGTTCTCCATTAGTTTCCGGACCAGTTGATCGGGAGACAGTACCCCTTGAATGTGTGATGAAACCAGGTCAGCAGGAGACCCTTGTTTTCATGTTGATTTCTTCTCCCCATTTTCCGATAATTTTAGGAATTCCTTGGCTGCGGTCTACAAATCCAGTCATCGATTGGGAGACTAAAGAAATATCCTTCCCACCCCAGAGTGGTCCGACCATTAGTCCAACTGTACCGGTTCCAGTAACACCGAATGCGGAGGGCACTGTACAGGTACCTTTTCTACCCCCCGGTTTATAATGGCTTCGCTGATATATGCGACAAAAAAAAAGCAGATCGGCTTCCCCCGCATAGACCGTATGATTGTCCCATAGACTTACTCCCAGGGGCAGAGATCCCGTTTGGTCATGTCTACCCGTTGGCGGCACCTGAGTTACAAGCACTAAAAGATTACATCGATGAAAACCTAGCCAAGGGATTTATTCGACCTTCTACCTCACCAGCAGGGGCACCCATCTTTTTCGTGAAGAAGAAAGAGGGGACTCTGAGACCTTGTATCGACTACCGGGAACTTAATAAGATAACCATCTGGAACCGGTATCCGTTACCGTTGATTCCCGAACGATTGGAGAGAGTACAACAGGCCAAAATATTTACTAAATTGAATCTCCGTGGGGCATATAATCTACTCCGCATACGTCCCGGGGACGAGTGGAAAACAGCGCTCAGATGTCGGTATGGACATTTATGAGTATCTAGTGATGCCCTTCGGACTTTGTAATGCCCCTGCGGCTTTCCAACACCTAGTCAACGATATTTTTGGGGATATAATGGACCAGTTCATGGTGATTTACCTGGATGATATCTTGATCTTTTCTGATTCCCTACAGGAACACCAGGAGCACGTCAAGACAGTACTTACCTGTCTGAGGGATAACCACCTGTATATTAAACTGGAGAAGTGCGAATTCCATTGCTCAAAGATACAATTTTTAGGATATGTCATCTCTCCTCAGGGACTGAACATGGAGTCTTGCAAGATACGGGCAATTCTAGACTGGCCGGAACCGGGAAACATCAAGGAGGTACAACGCTTTGTCGGTTTTGCTAACTTTTACAGACGCTTTATCCGCAACTTTTCAGAGATCGTCCGTCCTATCACTCTGTTAACCAAAAAGAGGGCAGAAGTTTGTGTGGTCCGTCCAGGCCCAGGAAGCTTTCGATCGTCTCAAGGTTTGTTTTACCTCAGCACCAATACTAATACACCCGAATCCCGCACTCCCTTTTATTGTGGAAGTCGATGCTTCAGATTATGCATTAGGGGCTATCCTTTCACAAAGGACTGGGGACAAGAGTCTCTTGCACCCGTGTGCTTTCTTTTCTCGCCGGTTTTCCCCTGCAGAAAAGAACTGACATTGCGGACAAGGAATTGTTGGCGATTATTTCTGCTTTTAAGGAATGGAGACACCACTTACAGGGAGCAGCGCAACAAGTGATAGTTCTCACAGACCATCGTAACCTAGAATTCCTTAAATCTGCCAGGTGCCTGTCTCCACGGCAAACCCGTTGGAGCCTGTTCCTTAACCAGTTCAATTTTATCGTTACATACCGTCCAGGGTCACGTAATGGGAAAGCCGATGCCTTGTCCCGAATCCACGCCATGGACTCCGTGCCTGGAACCCCGTCTCAGACCGTTTTATCAGATGTCAATTTTGTTGGAGTAATCCGGGACCAGGACTTGTGGAAGGACATCAAGCTGGCCTATGATGGTGACGTATTCCTTGCTGCCCCCCCCCCCCCCCCGAATGATGTGACTCTTGTCCTTCGGAATGGTGTGTGGTTGAGAGAGCGACGTATTTATGTCCCGGAGGCTGTAAGACTTCGGGTTCTCAAGTTGGTCCATGACTCCGTGTTGGCAGGTCATAGGGGGGTACAGAAGACGCAGGAATTTCTGAGTCGTTTTTAATGGTGGCCTACCTGTTTAAAGGATGTGAAAGACTATGTCCACTCATGTGTGGTTTGTGCCCGGTGCAAGGTCCCTCGTGTGACTCCTACGGGACTCCTTCAACCGTTACCCGTACCATCTCGCCCTTGGGGATCCATCTCAATGGATTTTATTGTGGAGTTGCCCGTCTCGGGCGGTAACAATACCATTTTGGTGGTAGTGGATCGGTTGACAAAGGCTGCTCACTTTATTCCATGGACCGGTCTTCCCTCAGCCGCAGAGACAGTGGATTTTGTTATCCAGAATATATTTCGGTTGCATGGGGTACCGGATGAAATCATCTCTGACCGGGGCGTGCAGTTCACTTCTAAGTTCTGGAAAGGGTTTTGTTCGGCACTCCATATTGATGTCTGTTTGTCTTCTGCATACCATCCCCAGACAAATGGGCAAACCGAACGGACTAATCAAACCCTGGAGCAGTACCTACGATGTTATGTCAGCCATCTGCAGGACGATTGGTTGCAGCTGCTTCCTTTGGCGGAGTTCTCGTATAACAACACTCAGAGCAGCTCCACTAAGGTAATGCCCTTTTTCGCCAACTTGGGTTACCATCCGAATATTTTGCCTAGGTCACCGGTGGCGGTTTCGGTGCCAGCGGTGGAGGACAGATTGACGGAGCTACAACGAAATCTAGAGGTTTTAAAGGACTCTTTGGCTTCGGCTCAGGAGCGTTACAAGAAGTCGGCAGACACTCACCGGAAACAGACACCCATGTATAAGGTAGGGGACTCGGTGTGGTTATCCACCAAGAATCTGAAACTAGGTGTTCCTTCGCAGAAGCTGGGGCAGAAATTCATTGGTCCGTTGAAGATCACCGGGATAGTGAGCTCTGTGGCCTGTCGGCTGAGGTTGCCGCACAATTTAAAGGTACACCCGGTCTTTCACGTTTCTTTGCTGAAACCAGTTTCCCCCTAATACGTTTCAAGGTCGTATCGTGCCTCCTCCTCCACCGGTGATGGTTGATGGCCAGGAGCAGTTTGTGGTTGAGGACATTATTGACTCGCATCGGCATCAGCATCGGCTTCAGTATCTGGTACGTCTGCAGGGGTACTCCCCGAGGATGATTCCTGGGAACCTGTGGGTAACATCCGAGCGCCCCGGAAGGTTGCTCAGTTTCATCGGAGGTACCCGGACAAGCCTGGCCCTGGTCCGTCCTGAGGCCGTTTCGGGGGGGGGGGTTGAGGGGTGAGTACTGTCAGAGTTCCGGGATTTCCAGTTTTCTTCTGAAGGATCTTGCCCTTTGTTAACATGGAGTTTTCTGTTCTGTTGCCCTACTTCCTGTTCATCTGTTTAAAAGCCCGCCCCTAAGCCTAGTCTAGTTGCCTGAGTATACTGCTTCCTGTGTACTCCTGCCCTGCTGCTCTCATCTCCTGATTGCTGTTTGGATCCTGTTGAAACACCCGACACCGGCTCTGGACTTCACCTGTCTCATCAAGCTGTGCTCGGACTCTGTCTGCAGTCTCTGGTCGGCACTTCTGCCCGGTCCCTTCAGTTTCATATCCACCCTAGGACTCACATCACGTACGGACATTTTTTTGGACTATACCTGTTGCCCTTTCGTGTCCCGGCTGCTGCGCATTTAGGCCTTCTGGGGCGATTGCCAGACAGCCCCTGTATAGGGGTTCGCTCCTGGTGGTCTCCCTGGGGGAGTCCGGTGCACGGTCCCGGGAATTCCCCCTTTGCTCCGAACCCGGCAGGTATTTACTGTGTTTATGTTCTACTGTGTACATATTGTGGTTACATATTATAAGACGTCTTTGCACCAAGAACCCGTCTCTGGTTGTCATTGCCCTAACGCAATCGAAATCCTCTGTTCATACAATAGTATTACATGCTGCCTCCTCCATCTGCTGTGATCCTGCTGCCTAGATCCATCCCGTAAGGTAGCTATCCCCAATCTCACTTCCCCCTTCCTCTGCCGCACCTGCATCCGTTCCATCCTCCGCCGCGCCCTCTCCCATCCTCCGCCGCGCCCTTTCCCATCCTCCGCTGCTGCCCTTTCCCATCCTCCGCTGCTGCCCTCTCCCATCTGCCGCTCCTCCATCCGCACCGGTATTGAGATGTATGCGTGTCTTTCAGGCACGCATACATTTGTACAGTGCGGCCGGTGACAGGAGGCAGAGCAGCGCTGCTCAGCTCCGCACCACGACGGAACATCATCACAGGGGCCGGGGCTGCAGAGGAGGAGAACGCGACAGGACTGAGGCAGAGGAGCGCGCCTCAGTCCTGCATCGACATTATCATCACCGGGCCGCAGCTGCAGCGATGAAGAGGGGGACGCTCAGGTAAGCGCTCCAGAGGAGCCAAAGATGTACTTTTATATGAGGGGCTGCGGGTGGGGGAGGAGCAGTGTTATTTTACAAGGGGCATTAAGAAGCGGTGGTGGACTTTATGAAGCATATTATGGGGCAGTGGGGGACATTATAGGGCAGTGGGAGACACTATAGGGCAATGGGAGACATTATGAAAGAAATATGGACATTATAGGGCAATGGGAGACATTATGAGGCATCAAAGATTGTGGAAGTCAGCATAGTATGAGGAGGGGGGAATTTATACAGGGATGTAGTTGGGGGAGATATAGAAAGGGCACATTTTTGGGGGATATTTTGGAAAGGGGCACTTTGTGGGGCTATCTTGGAGAGGAGCAGTGTGTGGGGGGGATATTTTGTGCAGGAAGCAATTAACAGCCCCTTCTGATTCCACTTGTTCCCCCAGATATTAAATAAAAGGGGCCAGTATGAGGGATATATATTAGTTTATGGTGGCACGTGGGGCATAATTACTGTAGCGGCAAATTAGGGGACATTATTACTGATGAAATAAGAATTGAGGATACTGTCTCCAACGGGGGAACAAGAGTCTGACGTGGTGTAGAAATTGGGGAAATAGTGAGGAATGTGCTCTGGGAGTGACTGTTTTCTGCAGAGTCGCATCATGCAGGAAGAAATGATGGCGGTCAGCGCCGGATGAAGAAAAAAAAACTATGTGGTCAGATCATGGTGTGGCGGTATTACTTTCTTGTATGTAGATATAAATCGGTCATTATGTGGTGTTATAATGTTGCGGTATTTCTCCCTTGTAGGAGGTAATATTCGGTTACTGTGTGGTCTAATTATGATGTGGTGGTATTACTCTCTGGTATGTGGTTGCTTTTGATCACTATGTGTTGGTAGTAGGTTATCTGGTCATAGTGTTGCAGTATTTCTCCCTTGTATGTGGTATTGTTCGGTCACTTTGTGGTCTGGTCACGGTGTGGTGGTATTTCTCCCTTGTATGTGGTTGTAATCGGTTACTATGTGGTGGTAATATGTTGTCTGGTCACGGTGTGGCGGTATGTTCCCTTTGTATATGGTATTATTGGTTTTGGTATAGTGGATTTTGTTGTGTATGGGGGTTACTTTTTCTCTCTATAAAAGGGGAGATTATTTCCAGTAGAAATTAAATACTTAAACATTTAACCCCTCCCTGTCCTGTGACTTACACTGCAGTAAATATGCACTTAGAGGTTCTCCAGTGAAAAAAAAGAAGGGAATTTTGTTTACTTACCGTAAATTCCTTTTCTTCTAGCTCCAATTGGGAGACCCAGACAATTGGGTGTATAGCTACTGCCTCCGGAGGCCGCACAAAGTACTACACTTAAAAGTGTAAGGCCCCTCCCCTTCTGGCTATACACCCCCCCCCGTGGGAGCACGGGTCCCTCAGTTTTAGTGCAAAAGCAAGAAGGAGGAAAGCCAATAACTGTTTCAAAAACAAATTCAATCCGATAAACAATATCGGAGAACGTAAGTTATTAACATGAACAACATGTGCACCCGAAAAACAAATACCCTAAGAAAAAACAGGGCGGGTGCTGGGTCTCCCAATTGGAGCTAGAAGAAAAGGAATTTACGGTAAGTAAACAAAATTCCCTTCTTTTTCGCTCCTAATTGGGAGACCCAGACAATTGGGACGTCCAAAAGCAGTCCCTGGGTGGGTAAAAGAATACCTCGTGATCGTGCTGTCAGGCAGCCCTTTCTTACAGGTGGGCCACCGCCGCCTGCAGGACTTGTCTACCTAGGCTGGCATCCGCCGAAGCGTAGGTATGCACCTGATAATGCTTGGTAAAAGTGTGCAGACTCGACCAGGTAGCCGCCTGGCACACCTGCTGAGCCGTAGCCTGATGCCGTAATGCCCAGGACGCACCCACGGCTCTGGTAGAATGGGCCTTCAGTCCAGAAGGAGTCGGAAGCCCAGCAGAACGGTAGGCGTGAAGAATTGGTTCCTTGATCCACCGCGCAAGGGTGGATTTGGAAGCTTGCGACCCTTTATGCTGACCAGCGACCAGGATAAAGAGTGCATCCGAACGGCGCAGAGGCGCCGTGCGGGAAATGTAGATCCTGAGTGCTCTCACCAGGTCCAACAGATGCAAACCCTTTTCAAATTGGTGAACTGGATGCGGACACAAAGATGGTAAAGTGATATCCTGATTGAGATGAAAGGAAGATACCACCTTGGGAAGAAACTCTGGAATTGGACGCAGTACTACCTTGTCTTGGTGAAACACCAGGAAGGGAGATTTGCAAGATAACGCCGCCAGCTCTGACACTCTCCGAAGAGACGTGACCGCCACCAGAAAAGCCACTTTCTGTGAAAGCCGAGAAAAGGAAATCTCCTTCATAGGCTCGAAAGGTGGCTTCTGGAGAGCAATTAGAACCTTGTTCAGATCCCAGGGTTCCAATGGCCGCTTGTAAGGGGGAACGATATGACAAACCCCTTGCAGGAACGTGCGTACCTTAGGAAGTCGCGCCAGGCGCTTCTGAAAGAATACGGATAGCGCAGAGACTTGTCCTTTAAGGGAGCTAAGCGACAAACCTTTTTCCAACCCAGACTGCAGGAAGGAAAGAAAAATGGGCAATGCAAATGGCCAGGGAGAAACTCCCTGAGCAGAGCACCAAGATAAGAATATCTTCCACGTTCTGTGGTAGATCTTGGCGGAGGATGGTTTCCTAGCCTGTCTCATGGTGGCAACAACATCATGAGATAAACCTGAGGTCCCTAGGATCCAGGACTCAATGGCCACACAGTCAGGTTCAGGGCCGCAGAATTCAGATGGAAAAACGGCCCTTGAGACAGCAAGTCTGGACGGCCTGGTAGCGCCCACGGTTGTCCTACCGTGAGATGCCACAGATCCGGGTACCACGACCTCCTTGGCCAGTCTGGAGCGACGAGAATGGCGCAACGGCAATCGGACCTGATTTTGCGGAGCACTCTGGCAACAATGCCAGAGGTGGGAACACATAAGGTAGTCGGAACTGCGACCAATCCTGAACTAAGGCATCTGCCGCCAGAGCTCGGTGATCGTGAGACCGTGCCATGAAAACCGGGACCTTGTTGTTGTGCCGTGACGCCATCAGGTCGACGTCCGGCATCCCCCAGCGGCGACAGATCTCCTGAAACACGTCCGGGTGAAGGGACCATTCCCCTGCGTCCATGCCCTGGCGACTGAGAAAGTCTGCTTCCCAGTTTTCCACGCCTGGGATGTGAACTGCGGATATGGTGGATGCTGTGTTTTCCACCCACGTCAGAATCCGCCGGACTTCTTGAAAGGCTTGTCGACTGCGTGTTCCCCCTTGGTGGTTGATGTACGCCACCGCTGTGGAATTGTCCGACTGAATCCGGATCTGCTTGCCCTCCAGCCACTGTTGGAAGGCTCGCAGAGCAAGATAGACTGCTCTGATTTCCAGAACATTGATCTGAAGGGTGGACTCTCTCTGAGTCCACGTACCCTGAGCCCTGTGGTGAAGAAACACTGCTCCCCACCCTGATAGGCTCGCATCTGTCGTGACCACCGCCCAGGATGGGGGTAGGAACGACTTTCCTTTTGACAATGAGGTGGGAAGAAGCCACCATCGGAGAGAGTCCTTGGTTGCCTGAGAGAGGGAGACATCCCTGTCGAGGGACGTCGACTTCCCGTCCCATTGGCGGAGAATGTCCCATTGTAGAGGGCGCAGATGAAACTGCGCGAAAGGGACTGCTTCCATTGCTGCCACCATCTTCCCTAGGAAATGCATGAGGCGCCTCAAGGAGTGGGACTGGTTCTGCAGGAGAGATTGCACCCCTGTCTGCAGAGAGCACTGCTTGTCCAGTGGAAGCTTCACTATCGCTGAGAGAGTATGAAACTCCATGCCAAGATATGTTAGTGATTGGGTCGGGGTTAGATTTGACTTTGAAAAGTTGATAATCCACCCGAAACTCTGGAGAGTCTTCAGTGCCACGTTCAGACTGTGTTGGCATGCCTCTTGAGAGGGTGCCTTTATAAGTAGATCGTCCAAATACGGGATCACGGAGTGACCCTGCGAGTGCAGGACAGCTACTACTGCTGCCATGACCTTGGTGAAGACCCGAGGGGCTGTTGCCAGCCCGAAAGGTAACGCTACGAACTGCAGGTGTTCGCTTTCTATAACGAAGCGTAGAAAACGCTGATGCTCTGGCGCAATCGGCACGTGAAGATAAGCATCTTTGATGTCTATTGATGCTAAGAAATCTCCTTGAGACATTGAGGCTATGACGGAGCGTAGAGATTCCATCCGGAACCTCCTGGTTTTTACGTGTTTGTTGAGCAACTTTAGATCCAGGACGGGCCGAAAGGACCCGTCCTTCTTTGGCACCACAAACAGATTGGAGTAAAAACCGTGACCTTGTTCCTGAAGAGGAACGGAAGTCACCACTCCTTCCGCCTTTAGAGCGGCCACCGCCTGCAGCAGAGCATCGGCTCGGTCGGGCGGTGGGGAAGTTCTGAAGAAACGAGTTGGAGGACGAGAGCTGAACTCTATCCTGTACCCGTGAGACAGAATGTCCCTCACCCAACGGTCTTTGACCTGTGACAGCCAAATGTCGCCAAAGCGGGAGAGCCTGCCACCGACCGAGGATGCGGAGAGAGGAGGCTGAAAGTCATGAGGAAGCCGTCTTGGTAACGGTTCTTCCTGCTGTCTTTTTTGGGCGTGACTGAGTCCGCTAAGAATCTGAGCCTCTCTGATCCTTTTGAGTCCTTTTGGACGAGAATTGGGACCTGCCTGAGCCTCGAAAGGACCGAAAACCAGACTGACCCCTCCTTTGTTGGGGCTTGTTTTGTCTGTGTTGAGGTAAGGATGAGTCCTTACCCTTGGAGTGTTTAATGATTTCATCCAAACGCTCCCCAAACAATCGGTCACGAGAAAAAGGCAAACTGGTTAAGCACTTCTTGGAAGCAGAATCTGCCTTCCATTCTCTCAACCACAGGGCTCTGCGCAAAACCACGGAGTTGGCTGACGCCACCGCCGTACGGCTCGTAGAGTCCAGGACAGCATTAATCGCGTAAGACGCGAATGCAGACATTTGAGAGGTCAATGGTGCCACCTGCGGGGCAGATGTACGTGTGACCGAGTCGACTTGTATAAGCCCAGCTGAAATAGCTTGGAGTGCCCATACGGCTGCGAAAGCTGGCGCCAACGACGCTCCAATAGCTTCATAGATGGATTTCAGCCAGAGCTCCATCTGCCTGTCAGTGGCATCTTTAAGTGCCGCTCCATCTTCTACTGCAACTAAAGATCTAGCTGCAAGCCTGGAGATTGGAGGGTCCACCTTGGGACACTGGGTCCAACCCTTGACCACGTCAGGGGGAAAAGGATAGCGTGTATCTTTAAGCTGTTTAGAAAACCGCTTCTCAGGATAAGCGTGGTGTTTCTGGATTGCATCTCTAAAGTCAGAGTGGTCCAGAAAAGTGCTTAATTTACGCTTGGGATATCTGAAATGGAATTTCTCCTGCTGTGAAGCTGCCTCCTCCGCAGGAGGAGCTGGCGGAGAAATATCTAACATCCTATTGATGGACGCTATAAGATCATTCACTATGGCGTCACCATCCGGTGTATCCAGATTGAGAGCGGTCCCAGGATCAGAATCTTGATCAGTTACATCCGCCTCATCACCCATAGATTCGTCCCGCTGGGATCCTGACCAGTGAGACGAAGTTGAGGGCCCCTCATAACGAGCCCGCTTAGGTTGTCTGGGACTGTCGTCCGAGTCAGAATCGTCACCCTGGGGTGCATGTGACACCCCCGGAGCTTGGAAGTGTTCCAGCTGAGGGGGACCAGGGAGCAATGATGCCACAGTGTCCATGGTCTGAGTTACTGGTCTAGACTGCAATGTTTCAAGAATCTTTGACATGGTCATAGACAATCTGTCAGCAAAAGCTGCAAACTCCGTTCCTGTCACCTGGACAGCATTCACAGGTGGTACACCCTGGGTCACGTCCAGCAGAGGCCCCGGCTGTGCAAGTTGCACAGGGGCCGAGCACTGCACACAATGGGGGTCAGTGGAACCTGCCGGTAGAGCAGCCCCACATGCGGTACAGGCAGCATATAATGTCTGTGCCTTGGCACCCTTGCGTTTTGCGGACGACATGCTGTTGCCTCCTTGTAATCTAGGAGGGTATATAGCCGAGAATCACCAGCGACCGTACAGTACAAAGTATTTGCAAACACAAAATACTCAGTATACAAACGGCACAAGTGGGGGTGAGCCCTTGAGGCTGCTTACCGCCCGCTGAACAGCGGGTATGAGGCCGTAGAATCCCGTGTCTGGGTCTCCCCGTCTCCCCTCTGCAGCTCAGCGTGCAGGCAGGAATGGCTGCCGGCGTTCTGTGAAGAGGGGCGGACCGTGGGCGTGCCACAAACAAAGTGCGGGAAACTGCATCCTACTGTGCCTGGTGTGAGGGCTGGAGTATGTAAAAAAAGACTCCAGCCCTCAGCGCTGATGCTCTGTACAGCGTCCCGCCCTCCTCCTGACTGGCAGGTGCGGAGGCGGGAACGAACGAACTAGGCCGCAAAAGCCGGGGACTGTAGTAATAAGCGCGGCCGTGATATATGCACGGTCAGCGCGGAAGTCCCCGGCGCACCACAAGTCCCAGCCGCGTCGCAGTCCCAGCGGCCGGCGCGACCGTTCTCCCTGAGTCTACCCACTCAGCTAAGCTGAAGTGAGGAAATGGCACAAGCGCAGCAGCGCTGTTGTCCCCGGCGCACTAACACACCCAGCAATGCTGTGGTGTGCGCGCGTATGCACGGGGACACAGAGTACCTTGACGGAGCAGGGCCATGTCCCTGACGATACTCAGCTCCATATCCAGCGGCTTCTCCAGGGGCTGCGGATGGAGCACGGTCTCAGTGCCTGAAGACCGGTAAAATCCCACTTCGCCCAGAGCCCTAATGGGGATGGGGAAGGAATCAGCATGTGGGCTCCAGCCTCCGTACCCGCAATGGGTACCTCAACCTTAACAAGCACCACCGACAGAAAGTGGGGTGAGAAGGGAGCATGCTGGGGGCCCTGTATGGGCCCTCTTTTCTTCCATCCGACATAGTCAGCAGCTGCTGCTGACTAAACAGTGGAGCTATGCGTGCATGTCTGACCTCCTTCGCACAAAGCAAAAAACTGAGGGACCCGTGCTCCCACGGGGGCTTGTATAGCCAGAAGGGGAGGGGCCTTACACTTTTAAGTGTAGTACTTTGTGCGGCCTCCGGAGGCAGTAGCTATACACCCAATTGTCTGGGTCTCCCAATTAGGAGCGAAAAAGAAAATAATAATCTCCTTTACTAAGGCCACGTGCACATGTTGAGTATTCAGTGAGTTTTTTATCTCGGTATTTGAAGCCAAAACCAGGAGCGGTAAAATCAGAGAAAGTGTAATAGAAACACGGGCACCACTTCTGTATTTATCACCCACTCCTGGATTTGACTATAAATACTGATGTAAGATACTGACCAAATACTGAAAGTGTGAACGTGGCCTAAGGATAAGTGATAACTTATTCATCAGTGGGGTCTGGTTGCTGGGACCTGCACCGATCGTGAACTTTTATCCCCCATTACACTGGAGCTTGTGTCCAACTCAACCCCCTGATCCATTCATTCCCTCAGTGGCTGTGAGCGCTGTGCTTGTTATTATCTGGCTGCTCCACAGAGGATGAATGGAGCTGCGGTCACACATCTCACCCCACAGAGGATGAATAGATCTGCGGTCACACACTCCACCCCACAGAGGATGAATGGATCTGTGGTCACACACTCCACCCCACCCCACAGAGGATGAATGGATCTGCGGTCACACATCTCACCCCACAGAGGATGAATGGATCTGCGGTCACACACTCCACCCCACAGAGGATGAATGGATCTGCGGTCACACACTCCACCTGCCACTGCAAAAAGTTCCCCAATCTTCCTATCGGTGTGGTTTCCACTGGTCTGGTTCCATCGATCAATAAGTTATCACCAACCTACCCTGTGGATCGGTGATAACTTGTTTTCACCAAAGACCCCATTACTGCAAACTACTGTAATTGTACATCCCAGTTATGGTGCACAATATAGATGTGCAGGAGCTGCCTGTGTATACAGTCAAAGCAACACAATAATAGGGATAACGCTAATGGGTGTTTATATTTAGCTGGAGGGTGGGCCCCTGGAGTCAATTCCCCTGGTGGGCCCCACACACCCCAGTCCGCCCCTGATCTAGAGAGAGTGTGTGTGTGTCATACATACAGGGATGGGTGATGTCTTTGAAAGGTTTACAAGGGGTGTGCAATGCTGGAGGATGACTTATTGTCTCTTTGGTGGTGTAAAATGCTGCAGGTATGCCTGCACTGGGATTTACAGGGTGTACAATATTTCGGGACACCTGAAGTGGGATTGGGGGGGAAGCTACAATGCTGGAGGAACACCTGTATGGAATTTTAGGGATGGGGACTGGTGCAATGCTGGAGGACATTGGGGGATCTAGAATGCCTGTGATGGTATATGGGGTGAGCGTAATGTTGGGATTTACAACCCAGGGCCGGTGCTCTTAGCCCCACAACCCAGACACAGCTCTTTGATAGCCCTACTAACCTGGCACTAGTACTCAGGGACAACTGTTGTATAGGCCTACTACCCAGGGTCGGCTCTCGCATAGCCCCTAGCTAGGTTATACATTGCAGATCTGCATAAATCCTTACAATTACAAGTGGCCTATTGAAGGAAATTATAATGCTGATGTGGCTCTTAGTGAAAATGAGCCCTGCTGTATAGCCACAGCTGTAGAACTGCTATGCTTGCCTAACAACTATAGGGCCATTTTTTTTTTTACAGATTACCCCAGACTTTGTACTGTCACAAGGGGTAAACAGTGGTTGGGGGGGGGTGAGGGGTAAATAAAGTCTTATGTTTATAGTTCAACAGTATAACATTTTCTGATGCTAATATGGTGTCAACATGCTCACTACACTAGCTGAATGTGTTTAAGGTGCAATTTCTAAAATAGGGTCACTTTTGGGAACGTTCTGCTGTTCTGGTAACTCAGGGGCTCTGCCAATGAGCCATGGCATTCATAAAGCATTCAAGCAAAATCTGCACTCCTTCATTTCACAACAGATCTGTAACGTGCCCAAATAGTAGTTTCTGACCACATATTGGGTGTTGGGAGTTAAAAACGAAAGATTATGTAAGGCACCTGTGAGTGCAAAATGCTCCCCACACTCCTAGATGAATTCCTTATAGGACATGTTCTCCAAAAGGGGTTAGTTGAGGGCAGTTTCTGGTCCTCTGGCACAACAGGGGCCTGGATGATTTCCTTGATGGGTGTAGTATTTAAAACTGGGTCAATTGTTAAGGGATTCTGCAGTTTTCAGCAACTCAGGAGCTCTGCAACATGCAATACAGTGCCTGAACTTCATTCCAACCAAGATTGCGTTCAGTCATAGAAGGGAAAGCGCACTGAGTGCCAAATAAGTAGTTTTTCACAACACACCAGGTGAGGTATAAGAACGAAGGGACCCAAACATTTTGTTGAGCTATATGTGCTTTAAAAAAAAATAAAAAAAATTGTCTTTTGGCTGTGTAGAAACAAACTGAAGTGGTTACCATATAAAGTGAGTTAGGAAGATTAAAACTGGTTTGACAAATATATCTGCATGAGAGAATTGCTTATGTGGGCATTAATACAGATTGCTTTATTAGAATTGTCTTAAATAGTAAACCCCCCCCCCCAAAAATAAAATCTATAATGTGCAACAATATACTGCATAAAATCTCTTCTAGTCCCATAGATCGCCACATCAAAATATTGCCAAAATAAAAAACTATGGCAACTTTGAAGTTTGCACCAAAAATTGATATTGAATGAATGTGTATATGGATGGTAAAATTGGACAAGTGCATTATTGCTAAAGCCCAGTTATTAGAGTTGAGCGAGTACCTAACTATTCATACTCGCTATGCTCATAACGAGTACTGTCTACTACTTACGTATTCATTCCGAATAGCGTGTGCAATGCAAGTCAATGGGGAATACTCAAAGTAACGAGTAACCCGAATGCCACACTACTGGCTACTCGCATGAATAGTGCGGCATTCAGGTTACTTGTTACATTGACTTGCATTGCACACGCTATTCAGAATGAATACGTATTAGACAGTGTTAGTTATGTACTATGTACATATTAGTTAGGTACTCACTAAACTCTAACCGCCACCTCACAATATCTCAAAAAATAAAAACAAAACTATGGCAATGTGGAAGTTTGCACCAAAAATTGATTGCATACTAACATGTATATTTAAGGGAAAATTGGACGAGCACATTATTGCTGAAGCCCAATTATCCGTCCTTACCATGACCCACAAATAGCAGTTTTGTCTTTAACTTGGCAATAAATGATCTGAAGATTATACAAAAATAAATGAATAACACAGTTGTGATTTCCAGTGGGAATTTATTAAGATAACAGAAAAAGATCCTCCAGATTTTACCATTTCTCTTCCATACATAGGTTTCATAACCTTAAGCAACAAAGAAACAAAAAAAATACATCCCACTGGGCCATTTTCTCATGTTTTATAGGGAGCAGTGATGGTTAGCTGCTTACTTTAACTCCACGATGGATAATGAATTTATTCTCACACCAACGACACCGTCCAGTGGTTGCAAGTAAGCGGCTAGCCATCACAGCCCTATAGCTGGAAAATGGCAGTAATATCCTCTTGTGGCCACCATTCAACTCACCGCAGCAACAAGAGGAGAAGTTGCTGAAATTTGGGGTTTACAATTTGTCTGCCAACAAATGATCAACTGCTTGGCGTTCCAACTGCTGACATACAAAATGGTTATTGTCCACCCCCACCCACCAAATTAAGGGTACCACCAAGCTGTACCTATCCCTTACTGGCCCGCGAGATCCGTTGTGTAACATATTAGGAACACTTTCTTTTCTCCAGTTTAACATGTAAAAGGTTTTTCTTTAACGGTCTGGCACACAAAAAAAAAAAAAGGGAAATTTTATTTAAAAAACTTATCATGCCATTTTCTTCTGTTAAAAAAAGTTCGTTATTTCACTGCTCTTAGTGGTAACTTTGGGAGAAAGAAAAAAGAGAAAAAGATTGGAAGAACATTTTGGAAAATGATCCCAATATGTTTTACTTCAGATCATGACCCAATTAATCCGCCTCCCACCCACCCCCCCGGCCCACCCCTTCCCCCCCCCCCCCCAAAACAAAAACCCCATAACAGAATGAGATGCGAACCTGTTCAGTGATCGGACATATTTTATGTCTGGACACTGACCAGTAATACTTCATTCTCATCTTAATGTTTTCATGAAGGGTGAATGGAAAAAAAATTTCGACTACAAATTGAAAGATGCTCCCATCTCATTCTGGACAGAAAAAAAAAAAGGAAAAAGGGGTAAAATAAAACAGTTCCTTGCTCCCATGCCCCAATATTGGGATTAATCAAATTCAGCCATGAATATTTTAGTGCGGTGATGGAGCCGTACACCGGCATTCTGGTTTTGGAAGCTTCTCTGGCAGACCGGGACGTCTGCCATAATTGCAGTCATTCGCAATATGCATATGCGGATGGATGCGGCCAAAGCTTGGAAGACTGCAACCAATAAGATTGAGGTATTTTACACTTAAAGGAGAAAAAGATTAAAATATTGAAGTATTTCAGAGCATCTTTCAATTTCAAATTTTTTTTTCTAGGCCGAATCGGTTTCCCTGCGCTGCGCCGGACGAGGCAGCCATTTCCAAAGCGCTGCCGATTGATTCCTACAGATCTCAATACGCCAAACCCTCTTGTGCAATGTAAAGCATACGCAGGGTATTGACAAAAAAATAAAAAAGTATATAATGTCATTTAAGGATCATGGATTTAGCACCTGCGTTTCACCATCGCAGCGGCACAGAACTGCACAATGACAGGTGCAGCCTAAAAAGAACTGGGCAAGAAGGACGTCACTTATTGCACCATGATCCAGAAATTAGCGAAGAATAATCCCCTTCAGTAGCAGAGCAATCATAGGATTGTTAAATATTAAATAATCCACCCCACTCCGAGCAAAGAAAAATAAAAAATAAGCCAATTGTGCTCATGCGTTACTGAAGGGTCAGGTATGGTTTTGTTTTTACAAGTAGCTGTGCTTCTACGTGCGCCTGGATGTGCAATATTCAGTGCTAGACGGAGCTAGCAGGCTTCAACTAAACAATGGGAACAGGCACAATGAAGATTTTTCTCATATAATACTGCACGATCCAGGCGGCTCGAGTGTAGGGACAATGAAACTAAATGAACAAGTGATGGTTCCTCACTCACTGCCTGTACATGAGGCCAAGCATCTAGCATGCTGGGAGAGGCTCAGTTCAAAGCAACATTTCCCTTCCATCCATCACCAACATTTGTTTTTTTAAGAAAAAAAACTTATTTAGATTTTTACATCAGAGTTCCTTCCATTAATGCAATTTTTTTTATTTATTTAATATGGGTGGTCTAAGTTAATTAAAAGCGAGGAGGAAAGTCAGACGAGTCGCCCCATATTAGAACAAAAGGATTTGGATTGTGTTCTCCTCCTCCGTCAGACCACGCTCCGTAAAATGTTGCCGTAAACTGAACCTCTCTCAACTTACGCTGCAAACCTAAACACAAAGAAACCTTCAACAAACCATCATCAAGGAAAAGAAACAAAATTATTCCGCCTTGCCCTCCCCATCCCCCCCCCCCCCCAACAAAAATATTTACATTTTTATACAAGTATACACAATTTGATTTTTTTCTTCTATTACCCCCATACCCCTCATGCAAGGGAAATTTTTTTGTTTTTTTAGAGGGGGTATGGCTTTGGAATACATCTGAAAACAATGTCGCTGCAAAAAGGGGAAAAAATAAAATAAAAATTAAAAAAAAAAAAAAGGAAGAACACCCCATTTAGTGTTTAGAAACCATACCAGCATCTGCCTTAAAGATGTAGAATCAATGTCTGGAACTTGCACTTTGAAGCCTGTTTTCTGCCTGTGTAATGACTGGTATACGTTATTTACAAGCTGTTTTGGAACCCCCAAATTTTTGCAAAAAAATCGCTTGCATTCCGGATGTGAGGGGACAAATATACAAGTGGGGGGGGGGGGGGGAGGAGTGGAAGAGGTTCACGGCTAGCAGTTTTGCTCTAAAAAGCACCAGCTTTGTGATCTGCAGATGTTACGTGGTTACAAAAAGAAAAAAAAAAAAAAAAAAGCAAGGAAATGAATGTATCGTCTTGTAAGGGCTGCAGTGACGAGAACCTTGAATGGTCTTGTAGCGTAAGGCACTTTGCACAAGTAACAGTTTGCGTTATGGAGGAGGGAGAAGAAGGGATCGACATGAACTCCACACTGCCACACGAGAATGCACAATACAAAAGAAAATGGGGGTTAAGGGACTTCTAAGAGAAGGGGCTTAATTTGAGTATTGCATTGTTGAACCAGTTAGTGAACTGGGGGGTGCACACATGAAAAGGCTTAAATAGTGCAAGGGTCTTCAGCAGAATATCACAGATTCCAGTACGCTTTCCATCTTCCATGGGTACAATGTGAGGAGAAAAAAAAAAAAAAAAAAAATAAAAAACACACCAAGTGCAACATCATGTATCCTGTGGGTGCACAGTGCAGACAATGGGGCTCAAAAGGAAGAAAAAAAATAAAAACAATCTTCAGGCTTGAAATTATGTTGGTCAATGTTCCAGAAGGCAGAGGGGAAAGAAAAAAAAAATGGGAGGCAGGCGAGTGAAAAAACCCTCATCAACAAAAGGATGCAGTGTCAAACTCTTCTGGGGGTCAGCCAAAGCCTGCAATAAGAAGAGATCATCAGTCCGGAGCGCACACCCTCACATTACACACATGGATACACATCAGAGGGGGCACACCCTGTACGATCCGCCTATGCTGTCTAAGGGTCCCGTTACACGTAGCCACGTTCCAGCGATCCCGACAATGATACGACCTGGTCAGGATCGCTGGTATGTCACTACATGGTCGCTAGTGAGCTGGCAAACAGGCAGATCTAAGCAACGATGCAGCAACGATACAGCGATCCGTATTAGGACCTCGGCGATCGTTGGGACCCTGTCACACAGCAGGTATTGACGACTCAGACCTCGATAGAGGTGCGTTTCCACCATGCTCTTACCAACGACATGGCTATGTGTAACAGGGCCTTAATGCCGGATTACACTACAGCCCCTACACCGTGCAGGACAGCGGTCGTTCCTGGCTGGGCTTCCTGCTCACCTGTGTCACCATATGCAGTATAATGTGGTTCTGGGATAAGTTCCAGTAACTCGTTCCTGACCAGTGACAAATGTGCAGTCAGGTGCCGAACCCGCTCTGCGCTGTGGCAGGCACGAGGCGGCCATCTGTATACGTCCATCAGGCCCCTGCATGAGTATTGGCCTTCATAGTTAAAAGAGCTGGTGCCTTGTAAGGAGGGGGAGGGGGGGGATCCAGACAACAGCTGGTTCCTGCTGATTCTGCCTTTCTAATAATAATACACAAAGTGATCTGAAGTATCACAAAATGGTACCAATGAAAAAAGTCATTTCATTCCTCAGCTACTCCTGATAGGAATCCATTGCTTCCACCCCAAAACACAATCAGAAAGACATACTGTGCAAGGAAACAAAATCCTAGCGAGTACACAGACTAAAAAGCTGTGACTGATGGAATAGGAGAAAATCTATAGGTTAAAGAGACAGTTACCCCCAGTATGGAAATTAAGCTGCCTAAACATTTATATGGGGCACCTCAGCAATATTAGATCATACTAGGCAAAAAGAACATTGCTTAATAAATAAAAAAAAAATAATAACTCAACTCTTATCCAAATGAGGGCACTTTGATGCACCTGTAGCGTGGCTATGCCTTTGTGCACTCACACTCCCGTATTGGCATAATGAAGCCGGCACCTTACATTAACTCATGTCTAACACCCAGAAAAAACGCTGTGTCTCCTGTCTGCATGGACACTGGATGACCACAGCAAAGCGCACGATGGCTGCAGCACACACTGGCATTTTTCATAAAGGTATCAGCCATCACAGCACAGCAGCACCCCTTGTGTGCGCACCTACACAGACATCGCAATCATCCAGTGTCAGTGCAGACCGGGGACACCGCAATTACTCTGGACCTTAGAGACAAATGCATCAATGTAAAGAACTGCCATTATTATGCAAATATGGTATGACTGCGCACCAAGGAATATGCCACATCAAGGGTGTGCCGGAATGCCCTCATTTACATATTAAAGTGGATTTGTTTAAATATTAAGCTAACCTACCCAGTAGTATTTAAAGAAGGGCAAGGCACCCATATAGATGTTTAGACAGCTTCACTGCCATATTGGGGGTGGCAGAGTCTCTAAGGCAAGGATCCCCAACCTATGGCCAATTTAGTGTATTAGCACCAGGTCTAGCAGTCAGCTACTGTATGCAGAGGTCAATACAATGTCACTCTTCTAACTTATCCCCACACAAGAGCAGATCTTAATGCATATACTATCCTTGGGAATAACCCTTTAATTTCTCTCTCCAACACCATTTCCAAGACCCTATCCCAATATGTAGTAGGTGTAGTAATACTAATAGCAAATACCTCCAATTAAAAATGTAGCATTGTAATCCAGATAAGCTATGTCTCTTACATCATGTGCAGGGCATTGCAGCTTACATATCCCTGGTTATGTCTACTCAGTAACAGTTGCGAATTGTTGTAACCGTGGATACACAAGTTTCAATGCCCTTCACATGAGGTGAGAGACATTGCTATATCAGCAGAACTATACTACATTTATAATTACAGTTATTTGCTATTTTCATTACACCTACTACATATTGGGAGAGGATCTTGGAGATGGGATTAACCGTTTAAATGCTAAGCTGGAGATTGAAGGATACAGTCAGATAGAGGAGATGCTTGAAGCTGGATGTGAGAGTGGATGATGAAAATACTGAATGAGGGTAAGGTGGGAATTCCTGGATCTACAAACAGTGCCTCGTTGTGATTTGTGGGGAAGCTTGGGCTGTCATTAAAGCTATAATGGGGGTCCTGGGTGTCACTACTGAGGGGAAGGTAGAAGCTAGATGTTACTACTCAGGGGTCTCTGGATGTGGACCTGCTCTCAGAGATCAGTGTAGCTCTCTATGTAAGAAAGGTTGGGGGATCAGTGCTGTAATAAGTAAACCTACACATCTTTACATGGATTATTTGCAGTACCAAAACATGTAAAAATCAAATCCAAGCCCCCATATACTCACATGCAGATTAATGCTTCTCTTCTCCAGATTCGCTGTGATATTCTGCCACGTACAGGCTTTTGTCGATGCTGCTGGGTATGGGCTTGATTTCTGTTCCCAGCTGTTCTTCAATACTTTTAAGGTTAAATCTGTCATCATAGGTGATCAAGTTAATTGCAAGTCCAAGATGGCCAAAGCGACCTGAAAAAAGGAGAAAAATACGTTTGTACTTAGTAATAAATACGATTATTATGTACAGACTGCTGCACTGGTCAAACATGGCCCCAGTTGCAGAGCGTAAGAAATTAACTACAAATGACCCCAAAATATACTGGTGTGGATAAGCCTAGCATAATGTGCATTCAAGTGGCAAAGCACATCTTATAAAGCCCTTAATATTCAACCCATTTGATCATAAAACTATAGAGGGCATCACTTCTTACCTGATCTGCCTATGCGATGAAGATAGGTCTCTGCCAGCTTTGGAAAGTCAAAGTTTATCACCACATTCACAGCTTGGATATCAATACCACGGGTAAACAAATCTGGAGAAAAAGAAGGTAAGGCACGGTAAAGAAACGGCAGCCTTACAGTAAGGCGGGGGCGACGGTGAGGAGAACCGGAATAAGTCTTACCAGTGCAAACAAGGTTACGGCACAATCCATTTCTGAAGTCATGGAAAACTCTATTCCTGTGCTCCTGTGAAAGAGAAAAGGTGCAGGAGCATGAAACCACACATATACCTTATATGAGCCATCAGCGACAGCTCCGGGACAGCAGCAGACGGTCAGAGGTCCCCACTGTGGAACGGGACCTCACAGGTCTGATACGGTAGTTACATGCCATCAATAAAGGCTCACACATGTAGCATTATAATTGTATAATTTGCTCTTTTATTGGTGATCAAAATGGATTGTGCACAATAAAATATAGGATTTTCTCCTTTTTTTAAACCTCACAATGGCATTTAAATTTTGCAATGTTGTGGCATTCATTTATGCCAGTATATTACGCCTCTGCATACAAATCTAGCACTTGTAAATATGCAAATAAAACAAAAACACAACAGGTGGACCTTAATGGGGGGGTTGTCCATTACTCATCTGAGTGTTTGCCCTGGTAAAATAAACACATTTATACTCCGCTGCAGTGCCAGCACAGTTTCAATGGCGGTGGCACTGGCATTGGAGGGGAGGGATAGAAAGGGTACCGTCACACTTTAGCGACGCACCAGCGATCCCACCAGCAATCTGACCTGGTCAGGATCGCTGGTGTGTCACTACACGGGTTGCTGAAGAGCTGTCAAACAGGCAGATCTCACCAGTGACCAGCCCCCAGCCAGCAGCTACGTGGAATTGATGCTGCGCTTGCAGGGAGCCGGCGTCTGGAAGCTGCGGACACTGGTAACCATCGGGTATGGTTACCCGATATTTACCTTGGTTACCAGCGCACATAGCTTAGTGCTGGCTCCCTGCACTCGTAGCCACAGTACACATCGGGTTAATAAGCAAACCTTTGCTTATTTAACTGATGTGTAATCCGGCTACGTGTGCAGGGAGCAGGAGCCGGCACTGGCAGCCTGAGAGCGACGGACGCTAGTAACTAAGGTAAATATCGGTTAACCACAGTTTACCTTGGTTACAGCTTACTGCAGGCTGCCAGATGCTGGCTCCCTGCACATTCAGATCGTTGCTCTCTTGCTGTCACACACAGCGATGTGTGCTTATCAGCGGGAGAGAAACGATAAAAAAAATGAACCAGCAGTGTGTGTAACGAGCAGCGATCTCACAGCAGGGGCCAGATCGCTGCTCAGTGTCACACACAGCGAGATCGCTAATGAGGTCACTGCTGCGTCACAAAAAAAACATGACTCAGCAGCGATCTCGCTGTGTGAGAAGTACCCCTAAGTGTTTTTATTTCAATGGGGCAAACAATCGACCTTTGAAGGGATTGCCAACCCTTTAATCTACTCTATGCTAGGTCTACCGCCTGCCAATCTGGTACAATCAGGCTGGTATGCAGCAGTGACTGGGTAAATTGCTATGTTCCTGGTAGTTGTGCAGTGCCTGCATGGCATGTCCACCGCGGCGGTGCCCATGTGATCACTGATTTAATCGCACATTCAAGGTGCCTCAACCATCTAAGACAATGGACATACTATTAAGCTGGGCGTGGGAAGAGGCGAATATATTTGGCACACAAACATGGAACAGATAAGAATCCAGGAACTAGATATTGTTTTGAACCTCTATGCACAAACCTGTCTCATCTTGGCGTGGATATAGAAGCAGGAATAGCCCAACTGAGAGATTTTCTTTGCCAAAAGCTCAACCCGCTGGGAGGAGTTACAGAAGATTATGGACTGATTTATCTGGAGCTAAAATACAATAAAAAATTACAATATTGTCATCTGCTAAATACTAGATGTAAACACATGGTATCAGAATATAGTCTGTAAGGGAACTTTTACACTTGGGTTCAGCGGAGTCCGTCACTATGGAGAATAGCGCAGTCCGTTAACGCACTGCGCTATTCTCCATAGACTTGTATGGACGACAAACTGTAACGCAAGTGTCAGCGTTGCATCCGCTGCACGACGCAGCGTCGTTATTTTGACGCTACGTCGGGCGGAAGGAACGCTGCATGTAACTTTTTTTTAGCGACAGAAATCTTTATTTTTCACTGCACATGCTTTTTTTTTTTTTTTAAATCACAGAAACTTTATTTCTTTTTCGCTCCTAATTGGGAGACCCAGACAGTGGTGTATAGCTACTGCCTCTGGAGGCCGCACAAAGAACTACACTTAAAAGTGTAAGGCCCCTCCCCTTCTGGCTATACACCCTCCCGTAGGAGTACGGATTCCTCAGTTTTAGCTTTGTGCGCAGGAGGTCAGACACGCACGCATAGCTCCATTGTTTTTAGTCAGCAGCAGCTGCTGACTATGTCGGATGGAAGAAAAGAGGGCCCATACAGGGCTCCCAGCATGCTCCCTTCTCACCCCACTGTATGTCGGAGGTGTTTGTAAGGTTGAGGTACCCATTGCGGGTACGGCGGCAGGAGCCCACATGCTGATTCCTTCCCCATCCCTTTTTACAGGGCTCTGGGTGAAGTGGGATTTACTGGTCTCCAGGCACTGAGACCGTGCTCCATCTACAGCCCCTGGAGAAGATGCTGGATGGAGCGGAGTACATCAGGGACATGGCCCTGCTTCCTCAAGGTACTCTGTGTCCCCGTGCATTTGGCGCTCACACCGCAGCATGCTGGGTGTTGTAGTGCGCCGGGGGACATCAGCGCTACGGCGCTTGTGCCATGGCCTCATTCAGCTTCGCTGAAGCAGGCACACTTCTGGGAATCGGTCGCGCCGGCCGCTGGGACTGCGGCGCGGCTGGCACTTGTGGTGCGCCGGGGACTTCAGCGCGGCCCGCGCTTTTACGGCGGCCGCGCTGATAACTCGAGTCCCCGGCTTTTGCGGCCTGCTTCCGTTCGTTCCCGCCCCCAGACCTGCCAGTCAGGAGAGGGGCAGGACGCTGGTCAGTGCATCAGCGCCGAGGGCTGGAGTCGTTTTTACATACTCCAGCCCTCACAATCGGCACAGAGGGGACACTGTTTCCCGCACTTTTGTTTGGAAACTCCCACGGACCGCCCCTCTCCACAGACGCCGGCAGCCATTCCTGCTGACACGCTGAGCTGCAGAGGGGAGCCGGGGAGACCCAGACAAGGAATTCTGCGCCTCTTACCCGCTATTCAGCGGGCGGTAAGCAGCCCTCAGGGCTCACCCCCTCTTGTGCCAGTAGTATTCTTAGTATTTTGTTCCTGCAAATACTTTGTACTGCATAGCGCTGGTCGCCCTTTGGCTATAGACTCTCTCACATTGCAGAGAGCCAGCAGCATGTCGTCCGTAAAACGCAAGGGTGCCAAGGCACAGACATTATATGCTTCCTGCACCGCATGTGGGACTTTTCTACCGGCAGGCTCCACGGACCCCCATTGTGTGCAGTGCTCGGCCCCTGCGGCGCTTGCACAGTCGGGACCTCTGCTGGACGTGACCCAGGGTGTACCACCTGTGAATGCTGTCCAAGTGACAGGAACTGAGTTTGCAGCTTTTGCTGACAGAATGTCTCTCACTATGTCACAAATTCTTGACACATTGCGAGCTAGGCCTGTACTTCAGGCCACGGACACTGTGCAATCATTGCCCCCTGGTCCCCCTCAGCTGAATTACCTCCAAGCTCCGGGACGGGCATATACACCTCAGGGTGAAGACTCTGACTCGGACGATGGCCCCGGGCAGCCTAAGCGGGCTCGCTATGACGGGCCTTCACATTCATCTCAATGGTCAGGATCCCAGCGAGATGAATCTATGGGTGATGAGGCGGACGTAACTGATCAGGATTCTGATCCTGGGACCGCTCTCAATCTAGATACACCAGATGGTGACGCCATAGTTAATGATCTTATATTTAACATCAATAAGATGTTAAATATTTCCCCACCAGCTCCTCTTGTAGAGGAGTCAGCTTCGCAGCACGAGAGAATCCATTTCAGATACCCTAAGCGTACATTAAGCACTTTTCTGGACCACGCTGACTTTAGAGACGCAATCCAGAAACCCCACGCTTATCCTGAAAGGCGTTTTCCTAAACGGCTTAAAGATGCACGCTATCCTTTTCCCCCTGAGGTGGTCAAGGGTTGGACCCAGTGTCCAAAAGTGGATCCTCCAATTTCCAGGCTTGCAGCTAGATCCTTGGTTGCAGTTGAAGATGGAGCGGCACTTAAAGATGCCACTGACAGGCAGATGGAGCTCTGGCTGAAATCCATCTATGAAGCGATTGGAGCGTCATTAGCGCCTTCTTTTGCGGCCGTATGGGCACTCCAAGCTATCTCAGCCGGGCTTGCGCGAGTCGACTCAGTCACACGTGCATTTGCCCCGCAGGTAGCACCATTGACCTCGCAAATGGCGGCATTCGCGTCGTACGCGATTAATGCTGTTCTTGACGCTACAAGCCGCACGGCAGTGGCGTCAGCCAACTCCGTTGTTTTGCGTAGGGCCCTGTGGTTGAGACATTGGAAAGCAGATTCTCATTCCAAGAAGTGCTTAACCAATTTGCCTTTTTCTCGTGACCGATTGTTTGGAGAGCGTTTGGATGAAATCATCAAACACTCCAAGGGTAAGGACTCATCCTTACCGCAACACAGACAAAACAAACCCCAACAGAGGAAGGGTCAGTCTGGTTATCGGTCCTTTCGAGGACCGGGCAGGTCCCAATTCGCCTCGTCAAAAAAGACTCAAAAAGACCAGAGACGCTCAGATTCTTGGAGGTCTCAGTCACGCCCAAAAAGGACAGCCGGAGGAACCGTTGCCAAGACGGCGTCCTCCTGACTTGCGGTCTCCGATTCCCACACCCGCGGTCGGTGGGAGGCTTTCCCACTTTGGCGACATTTGGCTGTCACGCGTCAAAGACCGTTGGGTGAGGGATATTCTGTCTCACGGGTACAGGATAGAGTTCAGTTCTCGTCCGCCAACTCGTTTCTTCAGAACTTCTCCACCACCAGACCGAGCCGATGCTCTGTTGCAGGCGGTGGCCGCTCTAAAGGCGGAAGGAGTGGTGACCTCCGTCCCTCTTCAGGAACAAGGTCACGGTTTTTACTCCAATCTGTTTGTGGTCCCAAAAAAGGACGGATCGTATCGACCCGTCCTGGATCTAAAGTTGCTCAACAGACACGTAAAAGTCAGGAGGTTCCGGATGGAATCCCTACGCTCCGTCATAGCCTCAATGTCTCAAGGAGATTTTCTAGCATCAATAGATATCAAAGATGCGTATCTCCACGTGCCGATTGCACCAGAGCATCAGCGTTTCCTACGCTTCGTCATACACGACGAACACCTGCAGTTCGTAGCGTTACCTTTCGGTCTGGCAACAGCCCCCCGGGTCTTCACCAAAGTCATGGCAGCAGTAGTAGCTGTTCTGCACTCGCAGGGTCACTCGGTCATCCCGTATCTAGACGACCTGCTTATAAAGGCACCCTCTCAAGAGGCATGCCAACACAGTCTGAAGGTGGCACTAGACACTCTCCAGAGTTTCGGGTGGATTATCAACTTTCCAAAGTCTCATCTAACCCCGACCCAATCTCTGACTTATCTTGGCATGGAGTTTCATACTCTCTCAGCGATAGTGAGGCTTCCACTGGACAAGCAGTGCTCGCTACGGACTGGAGTGCAATCTCTCCTTCAGAGCCAGTCGCACTCACTGAGGCGCCTCATGCATTTCCTAGGAAAGATGGTAGCAGCAATGGAGGCAGTCCCGTTCGCGCAGTTTCATCTGCGCCCTCTACAATGGGACATTCTACGCCAATGGGATGGGAAATCGACGTCCCTCGACAGGACTGTCTCCCTCTCTCAGACTGCCAAGGACTCTCTGCGTTGGTGGCTTCTCCCCACCTCATTGTCACAGGGAAAGTCGTTCCTTCCCCCGTCCTGGGCAGTGGTCACGACGGATGCGAGCCTATCAGGGTGGGGAGCGGTGTTTCTCCACCACAGGGCTCAGGGGACGTGGACTCAGGAAGAGTCCACCCTGCAGATCAATGTTCTGGAAATCAGAGCAATCTATCTTGCCCTGCGAGCCTTCCAACAATGGCTGGAAGGCAAGCAGATTCGGATTCAGTCGGACAATTCCACGGCGGTGGCGTACATCAACCACCAAGGGGGAACACGCAGTCGCCAAGCTTTTCAAGAAGTCCAGCGGATTTTGACGTGGGTGGAAAGCAGAGCGTCCACCATATCCGCAGTTCACATCCCAGGCGTGGAAAACTGGGAAGCAGACTTTCTCAGTCGCCAGGGCATGGACGCAGGAGAATGGTCCCTTCACCCGGACGTGTTTCAGCAGATCTGTTGCCGCTGGGGGACGCCGGACGTCGATCTGATGGCGTCACGGCACAACAACAAGGTCCCAGTTTTCATGGCACGGTCTCACGATCACCGAGCGCTGGCGGCAGACGCCTTGGTTCAGGATTGGTCGCAATTCCGACTCCCCTATGTGTTCCCACCTCTAGCATTGTTACCCAGAGTTCTACGGAAAATCAAGTCCGACTGCCATCGAGCCATACTCGTCGCTCCAGATTGGCCAAGAAGGTCGTGGTACCCGGATCTGTGGCATCTCACGGTAGGCCAACCGTGGACACTACCAAACCGTCCAGATTTGCTGTCTCAAGGGCCGTTTTTCCATCTGAATTCTGCGGCCCTGAACCTGACTGTGTGGCCATTGAGTCCTGGATCCTAGCGGCCTCAGGTTTATCTCATGAAGTTGTTGCCACAATGAGACAGGCTAGAAAACCATCCTCAGCTAAGATCTATCACAGGACGTGGAAGATATTCTTAGCGTGGTGCTTGGCTCAAGGGTTTTCTCCCTGGCCATTTGCATTGCCAATTTTTCTTTCCTTCCTGCAGTCTGGGTTGGAAAAAGGTTTGTCGCTTAGCTCGCTTAAGGGTCAAGTCTCCGCGCTATCCGTATTCTTTCAGAAGCGCTTGGCACGGCTTTCTAAAGTACGCACGTTTCTCCAAGGAGTTTGTCATATCGTTCCTCCTTACAGACGGCCATTGGAACCCTGGGATCTGAACAAGGTTCTCATTGCTCTCCAGAAGCCGCCTTTCGAGCCTTTGAAAGAGGTTCCCCTTTCTCGGCTTTCACAAAAGGTAGTTTTTCTTGTGGCGGTCACGTCTCTTCGAAGAGTGTCCGAGCTAGCGGCGTTATCTTGCAAATCTCCCTTCCTGGTGTTTCACCAAGACAAGGTAGTACTGCGTCCAATTCCAGAGTTTTCTCCCAAGGTGGTTTCTTCCTTTCATCTCAATCAGGATATCACTTTGCCATCTTTGTGTCCGCATCCAGTTCACCAATTTGAAAAGGGTTTACATCTGTTGGACCTGGTGAGAGCACTCAGGATTTACATTTCTCGCACGGCGTCTCTACGCCGTTCTGATGCGCTCTTTGTCCTAGTCGCTGGTCAGCATAAGGGATCGCAAGCTTCCAAATCCACCCTGGCGCGGTGGATCAAGGAACCAATTCTTCACACATACCGTTCTGCTGGGCTTCCGATTCCATCTGGACTGAAGGCCCATTCTACCAGAGCCGTGGGTGCGTCCTGGGCATTGCGGCATCAGGCTACGGCTCAGCAAGTGTGCCAGGCGGCTACCTGGTCGAGTCTGCACACGTTTACCAAACACTATCAAGTGCATACCTACGCTTCGGCAGATGCCAGCCTAGGTAGACAGGTCCTTCAGGCGGCGGTGGCCCACCTGTAGGAAGAGGCTGTCTGACAGCCCGTTCATGTGGTATCTTTTTACCCACCCAGGGACTGCTTTTGGACGTCCCACTGTCTGGGTCTCCCAATTAGGAGCGAAAAAGAAGAAGGGAATTTTGTTTACTTACCGTAAATTCCTTTTCTTCTAGCTCCAATTGGGAGACCCAGCACCCGCCCTATTTGTTCTTAGGGTTTCGTTTTTCGGGTGCACATGTTGTTCATGTTGTTTCTTAAGTTCTCCGATCTTGTTATCGGATTGAATTTGTTTTTGAAACTGTTATTGGCTTTCCTCCTTCTTGCTTTGGTACTAAAACTGAGGAATCCGTACTCCTACGGGAGGGTGTATAGCCAGAAGGGGAGGGGCCTTACACTTTTAAGTGTAGTTCTTTGTGCGGCCTCCAGAGGCAGTAGCTATACACCACTGTCTGGGTCTCCCAATTGGAGCTAGAAGAAAAGGAATTTACGGTAAGTAAACAAAATTCCCTTCTTTGTTTCTCGGTGGCCGAACGTTCAGCTAATCGCCCAGCCGAGGACATGTGAGCGCGCTCAGCTGATCATTTACAAAAGTCTGCTGCCGGTAAAACTGTAAGGAAGAAAAAAAAAAATTTTAAAAAAAGCTTTCCGTTTTGTACGATCCGTACCATCCGTTGTGCCACTATATGCAACACATCCGTCACACAACGCAATGCAACGGAAGCCTTCCAACGCAAGTGTGAAACTAGCCTGAGATGTGATGACACTTGCAAACATTAAATGAGTGCAGCAAGTGAACTTTAACCTGTTCTTATCAAGATCAGTTAGGAGGGGAACACACATTTAGGGAAGCATTTAGTTTCACTGTGAAGTCATAAGAAAAAAAAATAAGTTTCCCAATAAACTTCCAACATCAATTCTCACCAAAAAAACAAAAACAAAAAAACAACAACTTTCCTTTCTTCATTAAATGAGGACTTTGATCATTTGATAACAGTGGAAAAAACCTGCACTGGTCATGTTAATACATGGCAATGACTGTAAACGTAAGGTGCCTGATGTCCAGAACATGACCAGGTAGTATGCCTGGGAAGTCAGCAGGGACCGCCCTGGGGTACAAGGTGCCCGCCGTTCACTACTCATCCCTTTCATCAGAGGGTGTGGGGACCCAAAACCTGCAATATTGTCATTTCAACATTTTTAGGCAGTTTATGGTTTGGGTAATAAACTTTACAATTCTATAGACTGGAAATTTTTGGATGTGACAACTTTTTTCTTTGCCCCTTTGGCATGTATCGACAATACAGCAGCAAATATAGTAAAAATGATCCCATATAAAGCTAGATTAACAGCAGTATATAAATAGTTAAACAGCAGTTTGAAGCAGGTGCTGGATGTACACCTACCTTGGATGGAGCGGTGTGGGTAGGTGTGCACCTATATTATGGGTTATATACCCTATAGCTGCTCTGTTTATATTTTTCATGTGTTCTCAAGAAACAGAGAACTGCAGCAGATCCAAGACGCTGGGGGTCTTTGAACACTGTTCAAAAGTCATCTTGCAGATAAATCACCATTTCAGCTGCAAAACGTATGTGATTGACCCTATACTGGGCCACACTTGCTTAACCAATGCAAGGTCAGTGCTGGTATTCTCATGTCACCGGCTGTAGTGGTTATATCACCATTAAGTGACCCACTGAGAATAGCAGCTGTGAGCAGGTCTGATGTAAGCAGACCCCCTAAGGCTACGCGAGATACACTGAACAGGCTCCTTGCACTCATTCATCACCCCCACAATACCACAAGAAACTTTTTTTTTGCCATGAAAGCACAACTTTCACTAGTCAGATACGAGGTGTGGTGCCACCACATTAAGAAAATCCTTACACAGCAGTCCTACTTGAGGTGTACTGGAAATCTACAGCACATAAAACTGTACAAACAGGAAACAAAAGCAGCTAGAACATACAGATACTTTCCATTATGCTACACAAATATCACACCTCCATGATAGTGGCGTTAGTCACCCAAATTTTACATAAATCTTAAGACATCAAAGGAATCATAACGGTTGACTCTGAACCTTTAGACTTACCCTTGAAAAAAGTGTATTCAGGCAGTGAACCTTTTGCCTCTCCGTCACATAGGCATAGTATTGCGTTACCCCCTTCAGTGTAAGTTCCTCCATCAGGTTAATTTCATAGGGTTTTTGCAAATGAGAGGACTGTAATGAGAAAAATGTTCCAAGGTCAAAACAGCCGTATATGACAGACACACAACTGGGTATATATAACTGCAGTCTTATGATACAGTAGGAAGATTTTCTTAATGCGAGAAGTTTCATTAAAAAGGGAACCAGTCACTAGTTTTGGGGCCTGTAAGCTGCGGCCACCACCATTGAGGTCTTATATACAATGTTAGAATGCTGTATATAAGAGCCCAGGTCGCTGTGTAGAACATAAACACTTTATAATACTCACCTAGACGGTCGCTCCGGTGCAGAAGTGTCAGATGGGTGGCTCCCTTCTCCGGGACCAGCGCCTCCTCTTTTGACCATCTTGGTCTTCCTTCTTCTGAAACCTGGGACGCATACTACGTCATGCACACAGGCCAGCATTGAGGTCATGCGCAGGACCTAAATGCCGGCCAGTGTGTATGATGTAGGATGCGTCATGCACCCAGGTTTCAGAAGGAAGACCAAGAAGGCCGAAAGAGGCGGCGCTGGTCCCGGCCACGCATCTGACTTGCCCACCGGAGCGACCTTCTAGGCGAGTATTATAAAGTGTTTTATATGTTTTACACAGCGACCTTGGCTCTTATATACAGTTTTCTGGAAGGCTGTATACAAGAGCCCACTGGTGGTGGCCGCAGCTTATAGGCCCAACAAATTGGTGACAGGATCCCTTTAATATTTGCCTAAGAAGCTGCACAGACCAGAAGATTCATTCTAAGATTCCTGCAAAAAAAAGAACAAAACCTACCATAAATTTCTGTACACTGAGGGGAAAGGTGGCTGAATAAAGAAGAATCTGCCTGTTTTTAGGTAGCGTTATAATTATATCTTCCATTATCTGCACAAAATCTTGAGAGAGCAGTTTGTCTGCCTATAAAAAAAAAAACCAAAAAACAAAAAGTTAAAAAAATAGAAAAGCAGCATGTGTATACCACCGGCCACTATTATACACAGCACTGGTAAACAGATTTTTGCAAGATAGATTAGATACCAAATGGTCCTGTTTCCAAATTATTTGTGAAAGAATACAATAGCTGGACACCATATTGTGGACAGATGTACATCTCACTTCTACTATGACATGTCATTACCTCATCCAGAACTATCATCTGAATGTGGTCCACTTTAGCGACACCTTTTTTGATAAGATCCAGGATCCTCCCTGGAGTAGCAATCACCACATGCACTGTGGGGAAATAAAGAGGGAATGTTAGAGCAGGCTATGAGACATATATACAGGTTCACAACATGAAGATTAAGTTACTACATAGGAAGTGATCAGGGGTTGTGCACTATTTAGGTCATCAGTATCAGGTCAGTGGTGCACCACTGTGCACAGTGGTGGTCCCCCCCTCCCCAATGATCAGCTATCCAGTGCTGGCTGGAAGTGCAGTCTATGGGCTCGAACACTGCGGTGCTCATTCACTTAACTAGGAGCTAAATTGCACCATGCAAGAATGGTCATGACACAGGGTGTACAGGGCCACGCCACTCCAGATCATGCGTATCCAGCCAGAGCTGATCAATGGTGCCAGATGCCCACTGATATGAAGATGAGCTATCCTAGGTCATCAGTATCCAAGTAAAGAACAACCCCTTTATTATTCTGTAACTCTACATTGAGCGATACGGATAGTAAGTATTTGAATGGGTTGCCCCACTACATTCACCACCTGCCACAGGTGTCCCACTGAAGCCACCATGGTGCAAACGCTTCCCATCCACTTCTATAGGAGTTTCCACACACTACTGCACCATCCACAAAAAAGAGGAATAGAAGTCTAACTAGAAAAGGCACCCAAGAGTCCAAGTCTTTGATCCCTACACCTGCCCATTGTGCTTTGTTACAGCACATTACCAAAAACAAACTGACACCCAATGCATCCCACCCCTCTGCCAGGCTGGCAACCGATGATCAAGGAGACTTGCTTAACCCATCAGAGGTTATAGTCCTATGGCTCATGGTGGATTCACTTATAACTATGTTCACTATGAAGTATTTGCTAGCAGAATCACAAAACTCAGCTGCCAAATAATGAGCCTTACCTGTATCATCCAGCCTCATTATATCATCTCTTAAATTGGTGCCTCCGGTTGTTGCCATAACTTTAACCCCTCCCATATGCTTGCTGACTTGGATGCAGATCTGACTGACCTGAAGCGCAAGTTCTCGAGTGGGTACAATCACCATTGCTGCAGGAAAAATAAAAAAAAAAAAAAAAAAAAATGCATGAATGAAAAGAACATTTATGTTTTGCCGATCACGTCCTTTTAGAATTAAAGGAGCAGTACAATTGTAGAAAACATTTGCATATTTTTATGTAAAAAAAAATAAATAAATAAAAAAAAAAATATGATGCTTTACTTACACCCCCCCGGGGTCCACCAGTCTCGGACGCTGACCCAGTCTGTCAATTGGCTGTAGTGATTACATCATGTCAGCAACGCTGCAGCCAATCATTGAGCTCAATGACTTTGCTTGTGTAAACCGTACAAGCCGCTTAGAGCCACTGAATTGGCTGCAATGTGACGTTCTGGCTACAGCTAAACAACGGAGAACGACGCACACCGGAGAATCAATGCTGAAGCCCAGTATAACTTTCTTTAACACAATGTACTATACATATTGGAAAGAGCTTTCTTTCTAGTTGTGTGAGCAATAATAACCTTGTATGCAGTCCTTCTTTAGGTCTAGCCGTTCAAGTAAGGGAATGAGGTAGGCTCCACTCTTGCCAGTTCCATTTTTTGCTCTAGCCAAGATATCCCTACCAGACAATGCAATGGGAATGCTTTCCTCCTGTTAAGAAAAATAAAGAAAGCCTCATGATAAATAAAGCCCTGTGTCTTCACGGTGTTAGTGCTTCACAGACGGCCTCTATTTTACCAACCTGAATTGGGGACGGTTTCTCCCATCCCATTTCGAAAATCCCCATGAGCAGCTCTCGTTTTAAGCAGTAATCTTCAAACTCATTGCCTTTTGTGGAGGTGACATCCTGGAAATGAAACATGAAAGTCACCCAGAGGAAATCATCAAGAAAGATTTTTATTTTAAATTCTTGTTAAAAGGAGAAAAAAAAAATTAAAAATCTTACTGAAGTCTTTATTCGAAGATCTTTCGGTGGGAGTTTTAATGTCTTCTTCCAGTCATCACCAGGTCTGCAAGGAAGAACAAAACATTTCAAGTGACTCTGCCCAAATTTCGGATTAAACCGTATACAGTGCCTTGCAAAAGTATTCCTCCCCCTTGAATTTTTCAACCTCTTCCCACATTTCAGGCTTCATAACAAAGATAAAAATGTTAATGTTCTGGTGAAGAATCAACAAGTGGGACACAATTGTGAAGTTGAACGAAGTTTACTGCTTATGTTAAAAACTTTAATAAACTGAAAATTGGGGCGTGCAATATTATTCATCCCCTTTAAGTTAATACTTTGTAGCGCCACCTTTTGCTGCAATTACAGCACAAGTCTCTTGGGGTATGTGTCTATCAGTTTTGCACATCAAGAGACTGAAATTCTTGCCCATTCTTCCTTTGCAAACAGCTGGAGCGGAGTGAGGTTGGATGGAGGCGTTTGTGAACAGCAGTTTTCAGCTCTTTCCACAGATTCTCGATTGGGTTCAGGTCTGGACTGTGACTTGGCCATTCTAACACCTGGATACGTTTGTGAACCATTCCATTGTAGAATTTGCTTTAGGTTTGGGATTATTGTCTTGTTGAAAGACAAATCTCCGTCCCAGTCTCAGGTCTTTTGCAGACTCCAACAGGTTTTCTTCAAGACTGGTTCTGTATTTGGCTCCGTCCATCTTCCCATCAATTTTAACCATCTTCCCTGTCCCTGCTGAAGAAAAGCAGGCCCAAACCATGATGCTGCCACCACCATGTTTGACAGTGGGGATGGTGTGTTTAGGGTGATGAGCTGTGTTGCTTTTATGCCAAGCATATAGTTTGGCATTGCGCCCAAAAAGTTTGATTTTGGTTTCATCTGAGCAGAGCACCTTCTTCCACATGTTTGGTGTGTCTCCCAGGTGGCTTGTGGCAAACTTTAAACGAGACTTTTTATGGATATCTTTGAGAAATGGCTTCCTCCTTGCCACTCTTCCATAAAGGCCAGATTTGTGCAGTGTATGACTGATTGTTGTCCTATGGACAGACTCTCCCACCTCAGCTGTAGATCTCTGCAGTTCATCCAGAGTGATCATGGGCTTCTTGGCTGCATCTCTGATCAGTCTTCTCCTTGTTTGAGATGAAAGTTTGGATGGACGGCCAGGTCTTGGAAGGAGTATCATACCACTGCAAATCTCCCATTTCAATACGATCACTTGCACAGTGCTCCTTGGGATGTTTTAAAGCTGTGGAAATCATTTGTAACCAAATCCGGCTTTAAACTTCTCCACAACAGTATCACGGCCCTGCCTGATGTGTTCCTTGGTCTTCATGATGCCATCTGTGCTTTAAAAAAAGAGCACAGACTATCACAGAGCAGGTGCATTTATACAGAGACTATTACACACAGGGAGCTTATATTTATCAGTCATTTATGACAACATTGGATCATTCAGAGATCCTCAATGAACTTCTGGAGTGAGTTTGCGGCACTGAAAGTAAAGGGGACGAATAATATTGCACGCCCCACTTTTCAGTTTATTTTTTTTAAAAAGTTTAAAATAAGCAATAAATTTCGTTCAACTTCAAAATTGTGTCCCACTTGTTGTTGATTCTTCACCATAACATTAACATTTTTATCTTTATGTTTGAAGCCTGAAATGTGGAAAAAGGTTGAAAAATTCAAGGGGGCCGAATACTTTCGCAAGGCACTGTACATTGTCATACACCTTAGAAATGATGAGACCAGTTAATATTTTATAAAGGATTATACTGTCCCTGTAACATTTTGAAAGTTTTCCTGCACAAACCTTCATGTTTGGGGGAGGAAAAAAAATGGAAGTGCAAACATGAAATTACTCAAGAGCCAGGACTTTCTGCTGACACAGCGGGACGAGACGTGTCTATTGTCAAACCACTTCATATAATGAACTGTGAATGGGGAAAACATTTCAAAGTGCAATGGAAAAAAATATATAAATCCGACTCCACCATTGTTTTTTTGTTTGTTTTGGACATGACATTGTATTATTTCCCAGGTCAGTACAATTAAGGTGATATCAAGCATATAGACTTTTCTTTTCTAAGTGTTAAAAAAGAAAAAAAAGAACATTTGTATAAAAAAAAAAAAAAAAAAAAAAAAAAAAACCCGTTTGTGTCACCATTTTCTGAGATCTGTAAATTGTTTTTCTGTTCACCAACTTGTACTAGGCAGCTATACTTTTCATGGCAAGCCGACTGCAGTAGTATAAAGAACAAGACCACTGCAGTGAATCATTGAGCTCGGTGGTTCATGCTGCCTACATCAGCAGAAATTTGCTACAGTGGTTACTTCACTGCTGCGGCCCATTACCTGGGGTACCGTATTTTTCGGACTGTAAGACGCACCGGACCATAAGACGCACCCTGGTTTTAGAGGAGGAAAATAAACTTTTAAGCAAAAAATGTGGTCATGACACACTGTTATGGGGCGAGGATCTTGCTGCCGACACTTATGTCATATCCCTCATCCTGGTATAGCCCACATCCTGCTATATACCGTCATCCTGGCATATGGTCGCATCCTGCTATATACTGTCATCCTGGCATATGGCCGCATCCTATATACTGGCATATGGCCACATCCTGCTCATAATATACCCTCATCCTGGTATACAGCCCGCATCCTGTGGCACATAAAAAAAAAAAAAATAAATAAACGTTCATACTCACCTTAGGCTAGTTTCACACTTGCGTTCAGCGCAGTTCGTCACTATGGAGAATAGCGCAGTCCGTTAACGCACTGCGCTATTCTCCATAGACTTGTATGGACGACGCACTGTAACGCAAGTGTCTGCGTTGCATCCGCTGAACGACGCAGCGTCGTTTTGACGCCGCGTCGGGCGGATGGAACGCAGCATGTAACGTTTTTCTGCGCTTGACGGAGTGTCAAAAAAACGCAATCTGCAGGAATCCGTTAGGCGTCCGTTTTTATAATGGACGCCTATGGTGGCGGATTCCGTTAGATTGCGTCATTTGATGGATTCCGTTAACGCACCTGACTTTACACAACTGCGCATGCTCAGATGTGTAAAGACAAGGAAAAAAACTACAACGGACTGCGTTATTTTGTACGATCTGTAGCATGCGTTGTGCCACTATATGCAACGCATCCGTTGCATGCGTCACACAATGCAATGCTACGGATCCCGTTCAACGCAGGTGTGAAACTAGCCTTACCTCAATCCCTGCAGCATCGCTGCTCCTCCTCGCGTTTGTCGTCAGCAGCAGCGCCGCAGTGTGGAGCCGGCCACGCTCCCTGCAGCATCGTGATGTCCTTCTGTCTGTGCCAGCGGCAGCTGCGTGTACACGTGCGCACAGAGATGATGTCATCGCTGTGAGCCCCGCTAGTCTCCACACAGCCGCCACCAACACAGACAGGAGGACATTGCGGTGCTGCAGGGATCATGACCAGTGAGTTATACTGATTCACTGCACTCCGCGCTGATGATTATGATGCGCGGGGTGGGGAGGAGGGGGCGGGGGGCAGTGAATACAGCCGCACATGATCACTCCAGGCTGTAGTTGCCAGGGGTGATCATGCGAGCAGGCTGTTTAATATGCGCGCATTCCCCACCCACCTGTCAGTGCTGGCTTCAGCGCTGAGAGATGATGGGCGGGATGATGGGCGTGCTTATTAAATGAGCGGGCCCACATGGTCACGGTAGGCGCTGCTACAGCCTGCTCGTGCCGCCGATGACCCGCTCCACCCTCATTCCCCGTAGCCCTACATTCAGCCTAAGACACATCCCCCACTTTTCCCCAACATTTGGGGGAAAAAAAAAAATGCGTCTTGTAGTCCGAAAAATACGGTGCATGAGTATTGCTGGGTTTCACATTTTTAACAAATGCCAGATTTTATGGCAATAAAATGTAACCTTGGACAACCCCTATAAAAAGGTAAATCTGACAGCATAGTATAGGGGGAAGATAGCCTGATTCCAGCGATGTGTCTTACTGGGCAGCTTTGTGTAGGTCTGATGGAATCCCTGTTTTATCTGCTGTAGATGTAGCAGTGCTGTATAACCACGCCCACACTAATGATTGGCAGCTTGCTGATGATGCACAGTGTATACAGGAAACTGAAAAAAGTATGTACTGAGACATCTGGTGAAAAATGCAGTTTAACCCCTTCAGCCCCAGAGCACTTTCCTTTATTGAGTTTTTGGTTTTTGCTCCCCTTCTTCAGAGAGCCGTAATTTTTTTATTTTTCCGTCAATCTTGCCATATGAGGGCTTGATTTTTGCGGGACGAGTTGTACTTTTAAATGAAACCATAAAGTTTTACCATATGGTGTACTGGAAAACAGCAAAAAAATTCCAAGTGTGGAAAAACTGCAAAAAAAAGTGATGGCACAATAGTTTTTGGGATGTTTTATTCACGGTGTTCACTATATGGTAAAACTGATGTGTGGGTATGATGCCTGAGGTCGGTACGAGTTTGTAGACACCAAACATGTATAGGTTTACTTGTATCTAAGGGGTTAAAAAAAATTCACAAGTGTGTCCCAATAAAAAGTGGCGTACGTTTTGCGCCATTTCCGAAACCCGTAGAGTTCTCATTTTTCTGGATCTATGGCTCAGTGATTGCTTATTCTTTGCGTCTCGAGCCGACATTTCTAATGGTACCATTTTTGCGCAGATGATCGCCTGTTATTGCATTTTGCGTAAAATTTGCGGCAACCAAAAAACACGTAATTTTGGAGTTTGGAATTTTTTTGCCACTATGCCGTTTACTGATCAGATTAATTGATTTTATATTTTGATAGATCGGGCATTTCTGAACGTGGCGATACCAAATAAAGAGAATTTTGTTTACTTACCGTAAATTCTTTTTCTTATAGTTCCGACATGGGAGACCCAGACCATGGGTGTATAGCTTCTGCCTCCGGAGGATACACAAAGTACTACACTAAAAAGTGTAGCTCCTCCCTCCTAGCATATACACCCCCTGGATAACCAAATCTATCCAGTTTAGTGCAAAAGCTGAAGGAGGACATCCACCCACAAGTAGAGACAGAGCAAAACCCGGAACAACCGGAGCCTCTGTCTACAACAACAGCCGGTGAAAACACACGGAACAAGAAAACTGCCAACAGGGAGGGTGCTGGGTCTCCCATGTCGGAACTATAAGAAAAAGAATTTACGGTAAGTAAACAAAATTCTCTTTTTCTTCATCGTTCCTTATGGGAGACCCAGACCATGGGACGTCTCAAAGCAGTCCATGGGTGGGAAATAAACAGAAAACTGAGAAGTAGGCAAAACCTAACTTCACAAATGGGTGACAGCCGCCTGAAGGGTGCGTCTGCCCAAGCTCGCATCTGCCGAAGCATGAGCATGCACTTGGTAGTGCTTCAAAAAGGTGTGCAGACTAGGCCAAGTGGCAGCCTGACAGACCTTCTGAGCCGTAGCCTGGTGCCTGAAAGCCCAAGAGGCACCGACAGCTCTGGTCGAGTGCGCCTTGATCCCCGGCGGGGGAGGCACTTGAGTACACTGATGAGGCATCGGATATGGCCGACCTAATCCAACGAGCTAGGGTCGGTTTAGAAGCCGAGAGACCCTTGCGCTGACCTGTGGTCAGCACAAAAAGAGAGGTGCACCGCCTAAGAACAGCGGTGCGTGACACATAGATCCGGAGCGCCCGCACCAGATCTAAAGTATGCAACGCTTTCTCAAAGCGATGCACAGGAGCCGGACAAAAGGAAGGCAATGAAATGTCCTGGTTAAGGTGGAAAGGAGACACCACCTTAGGGAGAAAGTCCGGAGTCGGACGGAGAACCACCTTGTCTTGGTGAAAAAACAAAAAAGGTGACTCCTAAGAGAGCGCAGCCAAATCAGAGACTCTCCTGAGAGAAGTTATGGCCACCAGAAAAACGACTTTCTGTGAAAGTCGAAACAAAGAAACCTCCCTAAGAGGCTCAAAGGGGGGTTTCTGTAAGGCCGTGAGGCCCAGATTAAAAGGTCCTAGGGATCCAAAGGCCGCCGGTAAGGCGGAATGATGTGAGACGCACCCTGCATGAAGGTGCGCACCTGAGCCAGTCGGGCGATACGCCGCTGGAACAACACTGACAGAGCCGAAACCTGTCCCTTAAGGGAATTGAGGGATAGTCCTAGCTGCAGACCGGACTGTAGAAAAGGACAGGATGGTCGGCAAGGAAAAAAGGCCAAGGGGCATGCCCGGAAGAACGACACCAGTACAGGAAAATTCTCCAAGTCCTGTGGTAAATCTTGGCCGAGGAAGACTTCCGAGCCTGAGTCATAGTGGAGATGACTTCGGGAGGAATGCCGGAAGCCGTCAAGATCCAGGACTCAAGAGCCACGCCGTCAATCTGAGAGCTGCAGAATTCTGGCGGAAAAACGGACCTTGAGAGAGAAGGTCTGGGCGGTCCGGGAGATGCCACGGCACCTCTACGGACAGACGGAGCAGGTCTGGGTACCAAGCTCGCCTGGGCCAGTCTGGAGCAATGAGTATGACCCGACGGCCCTCCATTCTGATCTTGCGCAGGACTCTGGGCAAGAGAGCTAGAGGGGGAAACACGTAAGACAGACGGAACTGGGACCAATCCTCAACCAGCGCGTCCGCTGCAAAGGCCTGAGGATCGTGGGAGCGAGCCACGTAAACCGGGACCTTGTTGTTGTGCCGGGATGCCATTAGATCCACTTCTGAAGTGCCCCACTTGCAGCAGATCGACCTGAACACTGCCGGATGCAGAGCCCACTCGCCGCTGTCCACGGTTTGACGGCTGAGATAATCTGCCTCCCAGTTTTCCACGCCTGGGATGTGGACTGCGGATATGGTGGACTTGGAGTCCTCCGTCCACTGAAGGATGCGTTGAACCTCCAACATTGCCAGGCGGCTGCGAGTCCCGCCCTGGTGATTGATGTAGGCAACTGCTGTCACGTTGTCTGACTGGACTCGAATGTGCTTGCCCGCCAACAGGTGGTGAAAGGCTACGAGAGCTAGAAGCACAGCTCTGATCTCCAGCACATTGATCGAGAGGACTGATTCGGACGGAGTCCAAGTGCCCTGTGCTCGGTGGTGGAGAAATACTGCTCCCCAGCCGGATAAACTGGCATCCGTGGTGAGAATAACCCAGGACGGGATCAGGAAGGAGCGTCCCTGAGACAGAGAGAGGGGCCGAAGACACCACTGAAGAGAGCTCCTGGTCTGTGGCGACAGAGCCACCAACTTGTGCAAGGAAGAAGTCCGCTTGTCCCAACAGTGGAGAATGTCCAGCTGCAGAGGACGCAGATGGAACTGGGCAAAGGGAACCGCTTCCATTGACGCCACCATCTGACCCAGCACCTGCATAAAGTGCCTGATGGAGTGACGGCGAGGCCTCAACAGAGAGCGCACCGCCAGATGGAGGGACTGCTGTTTGACTAAGGGCAGCTTGACAAGTGCTGGCAGAGTCTCGAATTGCATCCCTAGGTACGCAAGTTTTTGGGTCGGAGTCAGAGTGGACTTGGGCAGATTGACAAGCCACCCGAATTGAACAAGAGTGGCGAGAGTGAGCGAGACACTCCGCTGACAGTCTGCACTGGATGAAGCCTTGACAAGAAGGTCGTCCAGGTAAGGAATCACTGCCAACCCCTGGAGGTGCAGAACCGAAACCACTGCTGCCATTACCTTGGTAAATACTCGAGGGGCCGTGGCTAACCCGAAGGGGGGAGCCATGAATTGGAAATGTTCCTCTCCGATTGCAAAACGTAGCCAACGCTGGTGTGAAACTGCAATTGGCACATGCAGATAGGCATCTCTGATGTCGATAGATGCCAGGAAATCTCCCTGGGTCATTGAGGCAATGACTGATCGCAGAGACTCCATGCGAAAATGCCGCACCTGAACATGCTTGTTGAGAAGCTTGAGATCCAGGATGGGCCGGAAGGAACTGTCCTTTTTGGGGACTAGGAATAGATTTGAGTAAAAACCTCTGAACCGTTTCCTGGCGGGAACCGGTACAATTACTCCGTTGGCCTGTAAGGATGCCACGGCCTGAGAGAAGGCGGCAGCTTTGGAGCAGGGGGGAGTGGACAGAAAAAATCTGTTTGGCGGGCTGGAAGGAAACTATCCTGCAGCCGTGGGAGATGATATCCCGCACCCACTGATCGGAGACGTGTTGAAACCACACGTCGCCAAAGTGGGAGAGCCTGCCACCGACCAAGGACGTTGCTGGCTCGGCCAGATAGTCAAGAGGAGGCTGCCTTGGTGGCAGCAGCTCCTGCGGACCTTTGTGGACGCAGCTTCTTGCGCCAGGTGGGCTTCTGGTCCTTGGCTGAGTTAGTGGACGAGGCCGAGGGCTTAGAGGCCGCCCAGTTAGAGGAACGAAAGGAACGAAACCTCGACTGGTTCCTGCCCAGGGCAGGTTTCCTGGTTTTGGTTTGTGGCAAGGAAGTACTCTTCCCGCCAGTAGCCTCCTTAATAATCTCATCCAGTTGTTCACCGAACAGCCTGGACCCAGCAAATGGGAGCCCAGCAAGGTACTTCTTTGAAGAAGCATCTGCCTTCCACTCTCGAAGCCACAAAATCCTGCGGATAGTGAGGGAATTAGCGGAGGCCACCGCAGTGCGGTGAGAAGCCTCCAGCATGGCAGACATGGCGTAGGCTGAAAAGGCTGAAGCCTGGGAAGTTAAGGCAACCAATTCAGGCATAGAGTCCCTAGTGAGGGAATGCATCTCCTCTAGGGAAGCAGAGATGGCTTTGAGAGCCCACACTGCTGCAAAGGATGGGGAGAACGAGGCCCCTGCCGCCTCAGACAGACTTGGCCAGGAGGTCAACCTGGCGGTCAGTGGGATCCTTAAGTGAGGTGCCATAAGCCACAGATACAACTGTCCGGGCTGAGAGTCTAGACACCGGAGGGTCTACCTTTGGTGAGAGCCCACTCCTTGACCACCTCTGGTGGAAAAGGAAAACGGTCATCAGAACCACGCTTTGGGAAGCGTTTGTCAGGACAGGCTCTGGGCTTGGACACAGTGGCTTGAAAACTGGAGTGGTTAAAGAACACACTCCTTGTTCTCTTAGGCAAGGAAAACTGGTGCTTTTCTGCCAGAGAGGGTTGCTCCTCTGATACTGGCGGATTGAGGTCCAGTACAGAATTAATGGATGCAATCAAATCACTAACATCTGCATCACCCTCGGTCAGATCAATGGGGCACATGGAGGTAGCGTCCGAGCCCCCAGTAAAGACATCCTCCTCGTCCTGCGAGTCGGCTCGTGAATCGGAGCCGCGGGACGAGGAAGGAGAGGGGACCCTGCGTCTCCTCTTAGGAGGACGAGGTCTGGGAGCAGATGAAGAATCCTCTGTGAGCTCTGCAGAGCGAGCCGAAGCAGCAGAGGCGCCCTGAGAAGGGGGCTGATGCATGCTCAGCAGAGTCCGGGACAACTCTCCCATGGAGTCGGCAAAAGACTGGGAGATTGACCTAGAGAAGGATTCTACCCAAGCCGGGGGTTCAGCCACCGGGGCCGGAGCAGCCGGAGGGACCACTGGGGAGACTCCAGGCTGAGGCACCACCATGTTAGAGCAGGCATCACAATTAGGATATGTGCTCGGTTCAGGCAGTACGAGCTTACATGCAGTGCATATTGAGTACAGCCTTGCTCCTAGTGTGAGACATGCTGCTGAGGTGGAGGCTCTGCAGTAAAGAACACACTCCTTCAGAATGACCCCCAGAGAGTGTATAAGAAAGTCCACAACCAGAGGTTGTGGCTTACCAGACAGTTTTGTGTGCCCTCCGGATCCCACAGCTCGGACCCCCAGACAGGTTGCAGAAATGCAGCAGCCAGCGCCGATCAGTGTGAGAACGCTGATAATATGGCGCCGGAGGGAGGAGGGGGGGCGGGGCCTAGTCCAAGAGCGGGAACCGGAGGGCCAAGGAGATATCCAGGGGAGGGGAACATCTCCTCAGAGAGGAGTGTCCTCCCCTGAGCTGATCGGCCGGTGGGCGGCGCCGCACTGTCCCTCTGCCTGACTGACATGCAGGGGCAGTGAAACCGAATTTTACAATGCGGCCAGCGAGCAGGCACCCTCGGCGCGGTTCTCAGGTGAAAACCAGAGAACCGGCCGGAAATGTCACCAAAGTAACCTGACACACTCTCCCCAACAATAAAGATGCAAAGGACCCCCTGCAATAACGTCTCAAATACTTAGCTTGTGAGACGCAGGGCCAGGTCCCTGAGGGATGAGTGCTCCGTCCGGCAGGGTCCTGAAAGAGCTGCGGATGGAGACCGGTCTTCTGCAAAGCAGTGAGAACCGTGCTGGCTCCCACTTCAAGCCAGAGCCCGAGGGATGGTGAAGGAGCGCGGCATGAAAGGCTCCAGCCTTGAAATCAACCTTAACAACACCGCCGACACAGTGGGGTGAGAAGGGACATGCCGGGAGTCCAGCTTGGACCCGCTTTTCTTCAAACTCTTTAAAATCAAAAATCAGATGAGAATGCATGTGTGCCTCCTGAACACAAAGCATTGAACTGGCTAGATTTGGTTATCCAGGGGGTGTATATGCTAGGAGGGAGGAGCTACACTTTTTAGTGTAGTACTTTGTGTGTCCTCCGGAGGCAGAAGCTATACACCCATGGTCTGGGTCTCCCATAAGGAACGATGAAGAAATGTATTTTTTTTAACCCTTTAATTTTCAATGGGGTGAAAGGAGGGTGATTTGAACTTTAAGGTTTTTTGAAAACTTTTTTTTTCACTTTTTTTATTTTACTAGTCCCCCTAGGTGGCTATAGCGATCAGCAATCCGATCGCTCTGCTCTATCTGCTGATCACAGTTATACAGCTGTAAACAGCAGATACGGTCACTTCCTGCTTCACTGGCCACCAGGCTGAGTGAAAACCAAACGTCATAGCTGCAGGCGTCATCACATGACCCTGTGCTACCATGGCAACCACCGAAAGTCACGTGATCACTCAGGTGACTTACGGTGGGGGCGGCGGTAAGTGAAAATCTTCACCGCGTGTATATACATCTCGCTGCCAGACTTTGGCAGCGAAATGTAAGGGGTTAATGTTACGGGTGGAATGCGATTCCACTCGTAACATGCAGGCACACATGTCAGCTATTGAAAACAGCTGATATGTGCGCCGATCGCCGCACTCTGCCCGCGACAGGGGGCAGGGCTTAACGGCATACGATCCATGACGAATAGATCCGTCAAAGGTCGTGAAGGGATTAAAAAGGGACTGTCAGCACAGGATGACTGCTCAAACCAAGTCCAGGCGCTCTGTACATCATTAGGTGAAAAAAAAAAAATTCTACAATATTGTTTTTGTTATTTACCATGTTTACTATATGGTGAACCTGACCGGCCATTATGATTCCCAGGTCATTACAAGTTTTTTTTTCTTTTTTTTCACGCCATTTTCCAACACCCGTAACAGTTTCATTGTTCAGAATCTGGGGCTGTGAGGGATTAGGATTGTGCCCTAAACTGATGTATTTACTGATACCATTTTTGGGTCGATGCGATTGTTTGATCGCCTCTCATTGCATTTTATTGTAATGTTGTAGAAGTCAAAAAACAGACACGTAATTCTGAAGTTGATTTTTCCCCTCCGCTACGCAGGTTACCCAATTGGATTAATTTATTTTATAGTTTTGATAGACTGGACAGTTCTGAATGTGCATTTTTTTATTGTTTTATTTTCAATTAGGCAAAAGAGGCGATGTGATTTTGAACTTTCATAATCCCCCCCCCATCATAATTTTTAACCCCTTTACAACCTACAAAGTATATATACATATCTTAGGTCGCCTCCCTTTAAAGGGAACCGGTCACCAGATTTTTTCCTAATTAAACCATAAATACCACCTTCTGCAGCTCCTGGGTTTTATTCTATGAAGGTGCACCTTGTATCTGGCCCCCTTTTCAGACCTCAAACACAACTTTATAAAATATTACCTTTTCGTATGCAAATTAGTTTGGTTGGCCAGATTGGTGGGTTCTATCTTGCCTTCTGTCCCCCCTCCTGGCGCTGTTCGCCGTCCCCCAGCCTTGATTTGCATGGATGACGACGGCCCAGTCATCCTCCACGCTGATGCCGAAGTCTCGCGCAGTTAGCAGAGGCCACTATCGCGGGATTGAGCAGAAACTATCCCTCTCGCGCACCAGTGATGTATTTGCGCAGGCTCGAGATTATGGGCGACGCTGTGCATGACCTCACCAGCGTCATCCTAGTACCCACCCATAATCTCGAGCCTGCGCAAATCACCGGTGCATGAGAGGGATAGTTTCTGCTCAGGCCCGTGATTATAGCACTTGGAAGGTTAGTAAAAAAACAAAAATGTAATATCACCAGGTGGTGAAGTTGTTCATTTTTTCTTTTTTTTTCTCTCCGCACTATTGTATTTAATAGTCCCCTTAGGGACCATCCTATATAGAGCTGTACATCAGCACCACAGCCAGTGTTAACAGGAAGTTTGTCATGGCAGACACAGGGTTCATCAGCTGATCCCTGGCTGACATGACAACCCACTGGCGCCCCACGATCATGTAATAGGACCGCCGATGGGAGTGGGAAATGACAGGCTCCCTGCCGGCAGAGACTGACACCAAGGTTTAACCAGATCCCAGCTGCGGGCGGCTCTGCGATCCACACGTTTGCTAATCAGATCAGCGAACATGTGCAGGAATAGATGCAGGCTCGACGCATGAGCCCGCATCAAATGCAGGGACACTAACTTGGATGTACAAATACATGATTGGTCATGAAGGGGTGAAATCAGTGTTTCGTTTTTTTACCACTGGAGTGGTGCTTTAAGTCTAAAGCTGGTGTCACACACAGCGACAACAACGACGTCGCTGCTACGTCACCATTTTCTGTGACGTTGCAGCGACGTCCCGTCGCTGTCGCTGTGTGTGACATCCAGCAACGACCTGGCCCCTGCTGAGGTCGCCGGTCGTTGCTGAATGTCCAGCTTCATTTTTTGGTCGTCACTCTCCTGCTGTGACACACACATCGCTGTGTGTGACAGGGAGAGAGCGACGAAATGAAGCGAGCAGGAGCCGGCGTCTGGCAGCTGCAGTAAGCTGTAACCAGCGTAAACATCGGGTAACCAAGGGAAGACCTTTCCCTGGTTACCCGATATTTACCTTCGTTACCAGCCTCCGCTCTTGCTGCCAGTGCCGGCTCCTGCTCTGTGCACATGTGGCTGCAGTACGCATCGGGTAATTAACCCGATGTATACTGTAGCAAGGAGCCAGCGCTAAGCAGTGCACGCGGCTCCCTGCTCTCTGCACTGTGACATGTAGCTGCAGCACACATCGGGTTAATTAACCCGATGTGTACTGTACCTAGGAGAGCAGGGAGCCAGCGCTAAGCGCGGCTCCCTGCTCTCTGCACATGTAGCACAGCGACGTTATGATCGCTGCTTCTGCTGTGTTTGACAGCTAAGCAGCGATCATAACAGCGACTTACAAGGTCGCTGTTACATCACCGAAAATGGTGACGTAACAGCGACGTCGTTGTCGCTTAGTGTGAACCCAGCTTAAGTCCTCTGCACCCGGTCTTATACTCAGCTGCCACCATCTTTTATCTCCATGGCTCCACTCAGTCTCCTCCGATTTGTGACCTGCCGGCTGCTCCATTGTATCATGGAGTAGTCGGAGGTTACAACTCAATACAAGTCTATGGGAGCCTCGTTCTGGCTCTCAGACTTGCATTGAGAGCTTGTGATGCAACTTCTGACTTCCGGCCAGTCAGAAGTTACAGGCACAAGACGGAGCCACAGGACCAGAACAATGCTGAAAAAAATGTTTACACCGGAGGGAGAGTATAAGATCGGGGACACAGAACTTTGATTTAACCCCTTCACGACCATGGACGGATCTTTCCGTCATGGATCGTGTCCCGGTAAGCCCCGCCCCCTGCCGCGGGCAGGCGGCGTGGATCGGCACACATATCAGCTGTTTTCAACAGCTGACATGTGTGCCTACATGTTCCGAGTGGAATCGCATTCCACCCGGAACATTAACCCCTTAGATCTCGCTGCCAAAGTCTGGCAGCGAGATCTATATGCGCGCGGCCATGGTTTTTACTTACCGCCGCCCCCTCTGGACGTCACGTGAGTGATCACGTGACGTTCGGTGGTTGCCATCGTAGCACAGGGTCATGTGATGACGCCTGCTGCTACTAAGTTTCACTTTCCTTTTTCCTCGGCACGGAGCAGAGGAAAAAAGAATGTGACTATTTCTGCTGTTTACAGCGGTATAGCTGTGATCAGCAGATAGCGATCAGCAATCGGATTGTTGATCGCTATAGCCCCCCTAGGGGGACTAGTAAAATAAAAAAAGTAAAAAAAAAAGTTTTAAAAAATTAAAAAAACCTAAAAGTTCAAATCACCCCCCTTTCCCCCCACTGAACATTAAAAAAAATAAATATACACATATTTGGTATCGCCGCGTTCAGAAATGCCCGATCAAAATATAAAATCAATTAATCTGATTGGTAAATGGCGTAGTAGCAAAAAATTTCCAAACGCCAAAATTACGTTTTTTGGTCACCGCAAGTTTTACGCAAAATGCAATAACAGGCGATCAAAACGTAGCATCTGCGCAAAAATGCTACCATTAGAAACATCAGCTCGAGACGCAGAAAATAAGCAGTCACTGAGCCATAGATCCCAAAAAATGAGAACTCTACGGGTTTCGGAAAATGGCGCAAAACGTACGCCACTTTTATTGGACAAGCTTGTGATTTTTTTTAACCCCTTAGATACAAGTAAACCTATACATGTTTGGTGTCTACAAACTCGCACCGACCTCAGGCATCACACCCACACATCAGTTTTACCATATAGTGAACACCGTGAATAAAACATCCCAAAAACTATTGTGCCATCACACTTTTTTTGCAATTTTTCCACACTTGGAATTTTTTTGCTGCTTTCCAGTACACCATATGGTAAAACTTATGGTTTCATTTAAAAGTACAACTTGTCCCGCAAAAAACAAGCCCTCATATGGCAAGATTGACGGAAAAATAAAAAAGTTACGGCTCTCGAAAGAAGGGGAGCAAAAAACAAACGCAAAAACGGAAAGTGCCCCGGGGCTGAAGGGGTTAAAGCACCACGCCAACGGGGGAAAAAAACAAAAAACCACGATGGAGTGTCTGGCCGAGCGATTATGCACTGAGCGCCAGTACTTGGTCTGAACAGTCATTCCGTGCCACAGTCCCTTTGCAAAGACATTATTTTGGAAAGTTTTCTATGCTAATTCATTGAGAATCAAAGATCACTAACTATTTTTAAGCCTTTTAAAAAAAGTCTAGAGCTTCTAATCAGACCTATACACCTCTGTGGTCAGATAATACACAAGTCTATATAGACCAAGCCTACAGACCATATATGTGGAGAGTGGACCATGTACACACTGCTTTACTACTAGGGGAGGAGGTATTTAAACCACAAATTGAATAGTTTTTGCTGAACCAAGTACATATAGGTACAGTGGAACCTCGCTTAACGAGTAACCCACTTAACGAGAATTTCGCTTAACAAGCAAAGCTTTCTGTAAATTTGTAACCCGGTTTACGAGAAAGCTTTTCTGTGCGAGCAAAATCCTCATCACACACTTCCAGTTCTGTACATCCACCGCGCTCTGACCCGCACTTGCAGTCCACACAAACACACATGTACGCACAAAACACAAACACGCACGCACACACAGTATTATGCTCACCTTACCTTCCGTTCCACCGCCGGCCTCATGGTTCTTTTAGTTCCCAGGTACATTGCGACGTACTCGCGGCGAACTACAAGTACCATGAGGCCGGCGGTGGAACGGAAGGTAAGGTGAGCATATAATGTGTACCTTCCGTTTCATCGCTGGCCTCCTGGGTCCTGTAGTTCGCTGCTCCACTCCAGGCTGTGCATCGGCATCCATAGCGACGAAGCAGGAACATTTTGTCACCGCTACTCAAAGGCAGCGCGCTGGCCAATCAGAGGCAAGCGGCTCTGCCTTTAACGTCAGCGCTCTGGCCGCAGAAGTTCCTCCCTCATCGTTATGGTAACCCGATACACAGCCCGGCCCCGTACCAGAGAACAGCAAGTCCCAGGAGACCGGCGATGGAACGGAAGGTAAGGCGAGCATATAATATGTGCGTGTGCATGCTTGTGCGTTTGTAATGATAGAATAGGGAACCAGGATGGGACATTTAACAAGTTGTGGAACGAATTATCTGAGCTTGCATTATTTCCTATGGGAAATCTTGCTTTGCTGAGCGAGTAACTTTGTTTAGAAGCACACTCCCAGAACGGATTGTTCTCGTTAAGCAAGGTTCCACTGTACATACATTAGGCTCCCGGTTACTGTGGTCAGGCTGTGAAGATGACAATAGTACAAGTAAACTCATCTGCTCCACAATCACTTGTTGGGCCACAACACTATCGGAAGCCCATAGAGAGCCATGGTGCACTACTGTGCCTACAATACCCATCCCATGCCGGGGGATACTCACTTAATAGCGCTGCTCATGCTCTGTGCTTGCTGCTGACTTCCATTATTGATTGTGCTGGCGTTTTTCAGCTGGCTTATTTGCTGTGTCTGCATTCCTCCACTTCCAGGGCCTGGATTCGGCTTCACTGGGCCCCTCAATTGCCCATTCTGACTGGACAGACCCATTAAAACAGGGTTCTCTGTTCTTGTGGTGCTCATTTTGTTTTCTATTAAATTGTCCCTTTGAAGGTTTTTGCAGCTTCAAAGTCAAGAGTCAGTCCAGAGACTGTAATAACAGTTTATAGGACTCTTCCAAATGAAGAGATAAAGTCTTGCTCAATAAATGAGTCCTTGTTATTGCAACGCAAACAAGTGCTTGTTCTTGGTAAAGTCTTTGAACTGTGAAGTCACTTGTTCTGATGCACCAAATCAACTTTCTTTATAAAAAAAAAAGCCCTCGGATGTAGATTTGACGTAAGATCTGTCAAAGCAACCTAAAAAGGGGGAAAAACAAGAGTTATTGCAGGAACACAAAGGGGTTTTTATTAACTTACCCCAAAACCTGTCATCCATTCTCTAGTGGAGGTTATGTGTAGAGAAAAGCCATTGATTAGCAATGCGACGTCTATCAGGCCAGATTCCCTGTGTACTGAGAGCTGGAAGCAGAGGTTTGTCCTGTGCAACTACCTACAGCCGGGGGGCAGCATATAGTCAGAAATGCATCCATTATTGGTACATGTCAGGATCACTGCAGCCCATCTCCTAGAAGATCCACCACCACTGGTGTCTAGCTTGTAAGCCTGTCCTGAAGTAGCCACTAATAAATAATTAGTGGGTAATTTTGGGTCTCAGCAATCACAACCAGCTTCAAAAAGAAAAGCGCTGGTAAGGAGTGTACATGCTACGCTGTCCGGCAGCAGTGGCAGCGTTTTGCATGGATGTGTGAAGGCAGCCATATTCAGCCATTCTGTCCCCAACAGCAGTGAGGAGGCAGCAGATGTTACATAGGTTGTCTCCTACTTTTATATTGATGACATATTAGGATAGGGAATCAATTTCTGATCAGCTGGGGTCCAACACCCCGCACCCCCACTGATCAGTTGCTCTTGGTCCCGGCAGCTGGAAGTGCTCAGCTCCGACACTACTCCATCTTGTGATAGCGCCTTGTGGGGCCGGGTGCTGCACAGCTGCCTCCCATTCAAATCAATAGGAGAGGGATGTGCAGTAACCGGCCGCGGCCACTATCAGAAGATGGAGTAGCACCAGAGATTAGCATTTCCAGCTGCCTGCTGCTGTCCGGTTCGAGAACAGCTGATCGGCGGGGGTAAAGGGTGTCAGACCCTGGCCGATCAGACATTGATGACCTAAGGAAAAGGACACTAATGTTAAAGTAGTGGACAACCCCTTTAACACCTTAAATGCTGTTGTCAATCATTCCCTTTATCCCCGCACATTACAAAATGCACACATTAATACAAAAATAACAAGTGGTATCTCTTCGCCTAAAGGTCCAACATGTCCAAATAGAAGACTGACTCATTCAATAAACTTAAATAAAAAATATATCAAAACAGGATTACATTTGTTGCGATGGCTGCAGACAAGAGGAAGACAAAACATGTTATCTACATCAACATGGTATCCACTGCACACACAAAAAAAGCCCACATCACCATTGACCTAAAAATAAAAACATTAAGGTTTCTCTGAAAATAGCAAAGGTTTTTTTTGTTTTTGTTTTTTTTTATTTTTACAAATTTACATTTTTCTTCTAAATTAAAAAACTGTGCAGGTCTTCCAATAAAACTTCCAGTGACGGTTGAATATTGCGCCAGCACGTCTTATACAGGTATGGACAAAGTACAGTACAGCCGGGCATATAACTGGCAATAGCCGCACACTTTCACATTTTTGTACATGGGAAGCCTTTTTAGATGCGATACCCTGCCCTAATTTTGGCCAGGTCAATATTATTCATGCCAAGGATTCTTATCTATATTGATCTAACTTTGTTACTACTGTAAGTTAGGCTTCTTATAAGGAAAGCTTATAGGGTCATTTTTACAGATCCTGAGAACGGACTTAAATCTCTTTTCATTCAAAACTTGACTAATTTTGGGATGGCACAGATACATTTGTAGCCCTTTCTGTAACTCAGAGGTGTGAATAGAGAAAGCGGCACAAGGGCAGCCACCTCTGAAGCGGCAGACGAGAGACCCCCCCCAACCCTGAACATATGTAAGGTGTGGCATTAGAAGTTATGAGTTTACTTTTCAATGTAAAGTCATTAAGGTCTGTGGTGAGTCCAGTTGAGATGGAGCGGCTACATTTACATCTGAGGCCATGGATGCTTTCACTACAGGCGGAGGAGTCAACAAACCTCAACCAAGCACTGGAGAAGAGTCCAGGGAGCGAGTGTAAGATGTCTACATTGCTAGTCTTTCATCACAGCCAAGAAAGCAGAAGTAATGAACGACTTATTAATGACAGCGCAAATATTTACAGTTTACCAACCATGAAGGTGATTGGAAAACTAAGAAGGTGGGGGAGGGGTATATATACATATATATATATATATATATATATATATATATATATATAATCTCCAGATGGTTCTCCGGTTTTTGTCCATCTACATTCATTTACAAACATTCTGAATAAACCACTCTGCTGACAAGGATGCAAGCGAGGCACATGGCTGTGGTGGTCTCATCTGATTAAAGGTTTCCTGCCATCAGAATTCACAAGTTATATTCACACATTCTAATTGGCGGGGGTCCGAGTCCTACACCTGAGACACCCAGTCAAACACTTCTGCCCCATAAACTTTAATGATCAGTGGCTCACTGAAAAGGGGTGCGTAAGTGTTTCAGTATCTGGCCCCCCGACAACAGAACGTCTGACGTAGTAGTACAGGCCAGAAACTTTGCACCAGATTTACCACTTCGCTCACGTGGCACCTGAGTTCTTGGATGCCCGGGGAAGAGTTATTTTAGTTTTAAAAGCTTTGGACCGGTTCCATTTAAACTGGTTTTCCAGTGCTAAATACTTCAGCTCCTTCCCTTTGTTTCCATGTATTCATTGCTGTGTCATCGAGGTCAAGTGGGCAGTGACTCATTGATGGAAGACTTTAACCTAGCAGGAGCCCCACACATCAGATCTGGGCCGGACGCCCGCTAAGGCTACTTTCACACATCAGTTTTTTCCCCATCAGGTACAATCCGGAAAAAAACGGGTAAAACGGATCCGGTACCGCATCCGTTTTATCCCCATAGATTTGCATTGTTACCTGATTGTACCTGATGGCTTTGCGTTGCATCCGTTTTTTTCCGGATGCGGCAAAATGTAGCAGAGCGGCGGCCGGAGGCAACGTGTCTTGCAACTTTTTTTGTCCGGCAAAAAAAACCGCATCGCGCCGCATCCGGCCGCTGCGGCGCATTTTCAATGCATGCCTATGGACGCCGGATGCGGCGCGATGCGGAAAAAAAACGCATCCGGTTTCTTCCACTGCGCATGCTCAGTAGAGTGCCGCAACCGGAAAAAAACGGACTGGCCGCATGTAAAAACTTATGCAAAGGATGCGGTGTTTTCGCCGCATCCGTTGCATAGGTTTCACAGCCGGATTGAGCCGCACTGCTCAAACCGGATGTGTGAAAGTAGCCTAATTCTCCAGTGTGGATGAACACCTGACCTCTCAGTGCAAGCAAATATCACCATGGCCGAAATGATATCACCACTCCAAAACATCTGAAAGCCATGGAATAAAAGGGCCATCTCTTGGCCCATTTGACAGGTTGTGTCCTCCATACTACAGTGTGGTCACACAACACTCAGAGACCCAACAAACATTATGTAAAAACGCCAGCAGTTCAGGTGCCCAAACCTCAGACTCAGTTCCTCACTATAGCTTTCCATCTCTGCGTACTGTGCATGGGGACATGTCCATTAAGCGGATGCCTCTCACATGGCATATAGGTAGGAAAGAGTTAAGCCCCCGTCATACACAGCGAGATTGCTGAAACGTCACAGGCTTTGTGACGTATCAGCAACCCAGTCAGTGATTATCGCTGTATGTGACAAGCAGCAGCGAGCGGGCCCCTGCTGTGAGGTCGCTGATCGTGACAAAACAATCAGGACTATTTTTTGCTCGTTGGTCTCCCGCTGTGCAGCACGCATCGGCGTGTTTGACGGCGGGAGACCAACGAGCGCCGGTTCTGCGTGTGCAGGGAGCAGTCATTACACGGGTCGCTAGTGGCTGGTCGCTGTAGAGACCTGCCTCACTGACAGCTCAACAGCAACCATGTAGCGACCATGTAGTGGGATCGCTGATACATCGCTATGTGTAATGGTACCCTAAAACCAACGCATGAGAAGCCAGAGGAAGAGCTGAACAAAACCCAACAAACAGCTCATGGCAGCAACTGTCACCTTACACCAGGGTTGGGGAACCTCCGGCCCGCGGGCCGTATGCGGCCCGCCATGACCTTTTCTGCGGCCCCCGGGCACATTGCACAGTCCACAGAGCTCGGGAGGCAGCAGCGTCTTGCTTGCTGCTGGCCCTTTAAACCCTGTATGGCTTACGTCCTCATGCTAGCGTGAGGACGTACTTTGTGGGTGGAGTTAGCGCTCAACTCGCTCTTTTTCCACAGAAGAGAAGCTACTACCTCAGCGTCCGACAGGTGTGTTTGTGCTCCCATGCCTGTGTGTGCCCCTGCACATCCCCACTGCAGCCTGTGCTCCGTGCAGCGTCCCATCCACCTTGCGCATTCCCACTGCAGCCTGTTCTCCGTGCAGTGTCCCGTCCTCCTCGCGCATTCCCACTGCAGCCTGTTCTCCGTGCAGTGTCCCGTCCTCCTCGCGCATTCCCACTGCAGCCTGTTCTCCGTGCAGTGTCCCGTCCTCCTCGCGCATTCCCACTGCAGCCTGTTCTCCGTGCAGTGTCCCGTCCTCCTCGTGCATTCCCACGGCAGCCTGTGCTCCTCACTCTCCCCCACGGCAGCCTGTGCTCCTCACTCTCCCCCACGGCAGCCTGTGCTCCTCACTCTCCCCCACGGCAGCCTGTGCTCCTCACTCTCCCCCACGGCAGCCTGTGCCCCTGTGGCCTCCCCACGGCAGCCTGTGCCCCTGTGGCCTCCCCACGGCAGCCTGTGCCCCTGTGGCCTCCCCACGGCAGCCTGTGCCCCTGTGGCCTCCCCACGGCAGCCTGTGCCCCTGTGGCCTCCCCACGGCAGCCTGTGCCCCTGTGGCCTCCCCACGGCAGCCTGTGCCCCTGTGGCCTTCACACTGCTGCCTGTGCCCCCCTGGTATGTCAGAACCCCTAGCAATGTCCTTAAATTTCTCCCAGCCCTCCCAAGTGATATATAATCCTCCCTAGTGATGTCCAGTCCTCCCAGCCCTCCCCAGTGATGTCCAGTCCTCCCAGCCCTCCCCAGTGATGTCCAGTCCTCCCAGCCCTCCCCAGTGATGTCCAGTCCTCCCAGCCCTCCCCAGTGATGTCCAGTCCTCCCAGCCCTCCCCAGTGATGTCCAGTCCTCCCAGCCCTCCCCAGTGATGTCCAGTCCTCCCAGCCCTCCCCAGTGATGTCCAGTCCTCCCAGCCCTCCCCAGTGATGTCTAGTCCTCCCAGCCCTCCCCAGTGATGTCTAGTCCTCCCAGCCCTCCCCAGTGATGTCTAGTCCTCCCAGCCCTCCCCAGTGATGTCTAGTCCTCCCAGCCCTCCCCAGTGATGTCTAGTCCTCCCAGCCCTCCCCAGTGATGTCTAGTCCTCCCAGCCCTCCCCAGTGATGTCTAGTCCTCCCAGCCCTCCCCAGTGATGTCTAGTCCTCCCAGCCCTCCCCAGTGATGTCTAGTCCTCCCAGCCCTCCCCAGTGATGTCTAGTCCTCCCAGCCCTCCCCAGTGATGTCTAGTCCTCCCAGCCCTCCCCAGTGATGTCTAGTCCTCCCAGCCCTCCCCAGTGATGTCTAGTCCTCCCAGCCCTCCCCAGTGATGTCTAGTCCTCCCAGCCCTCCCCAGTGATGTCTAGTCCTCCCAGCCCTCCCCAGTGATGTCTAGTCCTCCCAGCCCTCCCCAGTGATGTCTAGTCCTCCCAGCCCTCCCCAGTGATGTCTAGTCCTCCCAGCCCTCCCCAGTGATGTCTAGTCCTCCCAGCCCTCCCCAGTGATGTCTAGTCCTCCCAGCCCTCCCCAGTGATGTCTAGTCCTCCCAGCCCTCCCCAGTGATGTCTAGTCCTCCCAGCCCTCCCCAGTGATGTCTAGTCCTCCCAGCCCTCCCCAGTGATGTCTAGTCCTCCCAGCCCTCCCCAGTGATGTCTAGTCCTCCCAGCCCTCCCCAGTGATGTCTAGTCCTCCCAGCCCTCCCCAGTGATGTCTAGTCCTCCCAGCCCTCCCCAGTGATGTCTAGTCCTCCCAGCCCTCCCCAGTGATGTCTAGTCCTCCCAGCCCTCCCCAGTGATGTCTAGTCCTCCCAGCCCTCCCCAGTGATGTCTAGTCCTCCCAGCCCTCCCCAGTGATGTCTAGTCCTCCCAGTGATGTATATGCCCTCAGCATCTCCTGTGATGTATATGCCCTCAGCATCTCCTGTGATGTATATGCCCTCAGCATCTCCTGTGATGTATATGCCCTCAGCATCTCCTGTGATGTATATGCCCTCAGCATCTCCTGTGATGTATATGCCCTCAGCATCTCCTGTGATGTATATGCCCTCAGCATCTCCTGTGATGTATATGCCCTCAGCATCTCCTGTGATGTATATGCCCTCAGCATCTCCTGTGATGTATATGCCCTCAGCATCTCCTGTGATGTATATGCCCTCAGCATCTCCTGTGATGTATATGCCCTCAGCATCTCCTGTGATGTATATGCCCTCAGCATCTCCTGTGATGTATATGCCCTCAGCATCTCCTGTGATGTATATGCCCTCAGCATCTCCTGTGATGTATATGCCCTCAGCATCTCCTGTGATGTATATGCCCTCAGCATCTCCTGTGATGTATATGCCCTCAGCATCTCCTGTGATGTATATGCCCTCAGCATCTCCTGTGATGTATATGCCCTCAGCATCTCCTGTGATGTATATGCCCTCAGCATCTCCTGTGATGTATTTACAGCAGTCCCAGCTGACACAAACGTGGAAAAACAGTTGTGAGAAGCAATAAGATCAATATTGAATAATATAGCCGCACCAAAAACAAGAAGCTTCAGCCGCCACGATGAGTTAATTGTTTGACTAAGTATAGCAGGGTAATTTTAAGTTGATAGTTTTGTGCGGCCCCCGAAGGTTGGTAGAAAATTCCAAATGGCCCTCGGCATTAAAAAGGTTCCCCACCCCTGCCTTACACAGTCAGAAAGTACTATGTACTAGTAACCACCGTCAGGATGGAGACGGTGGGGTCCGGACACCATGCACACTTCTGCCATGGTCCCAGTTATAGCAGAGGGCAGCTTCCTATAGACCCGCTGTCAGCTGGCTTGTGTCACAGGAGTGTGGGCCTATATAAAGGGATAACGAGCCCTTTAAATTGTCACTGTGTGAAGAGAGCATTGAACCCTGAGAATCTCCCAGCTAAACCAGTATTCAAAGGAAAGAAAAAAACAGCACTGGGAGGGGCAGTGTACTGGTATGTTACTAGTCCTGCAATACTGACCCAACACGATCTCTCAGTAGGTGACTTTCCAGCATCAGGGGCCGCACTACACATACAGCAGCCACAAAGCAAGCTGGTGGGTGGAGCCTCAGTATAGGGGGGCGTGGCCTGCAGATACCTAGAACAATCATCACAAACATGCTCATCCCAGACCTACAAATGGAGAAGACAATCAGGAGCGCAGACTGCACCAGTAGGTCCAGATACCCATCTTCTACATGCCGCTCCAGAGCTCGGCAGTGCGTCACAGCCATCAGTGAGATTACTGCACCCGAACATCAGGGAAAACAACATGACTCAGTCTATGACTAGTAAATCAGAAAGAGCTAAGGTGTAAAGAACTCATTAACCCCTGCAGGAACAGCCATATTTTCATTTTTACCTCCCCGTTATTCCAAGAGCCTCACCTTGTTATCTGCACATAGCTATAGGTGAGCGCCGTTTGTTTTTTTGCAGGAGGAGTTGTGATTTTTCATGAAAACATTAATTTCAATGGCGGTAGGAAGGACGATTAGTGGCGGTTCTGCGCTGTGCGTTATTCCAAAAAACATTCAACGCGTTTCAAAGTCACCTCACTTCAAGAAAAAACAGCATCAGGTGGTTTTCTTTTTCTTGAAGACATGAGGCAGCTTTGAAATTAATAAACCATGTTTTGTGGAATACTTGCACAGCATCATCACTGACCGGCAGCGCAGAACAACCACTAATGGGGTTTCCTTCCTACTCATCGGTTTCTTGAGACTGGATCTGCAGCAGCGGTCACTCACATCCATTTCACCCACCGAGGTCAGCGTATAAGATTATCCTTTGTGCTATTTTTTTTCTCAGATAATCTATTGTTTGGTTTCTCCCTGAGAGCAACATTAATTTTACTGCATTATAAATGAGAAAAAATCCAAATGGGACAAAACTGAAGAAGCTGCAGTCTCCCCATGTTTTCTGTATTAAGTTGTACAATACAATTAAAAAAAAAAAAATGCTTTTTAGATATGAGTTAGTGTACGTGACCATGATCTGGACATGCTGCGTCCTGGATCCAGCATGTCCTCTCCGCAGGAGACCGCAGCTGCCCGTGCCCACGATCAGGGTTTGGGCCGCTGTGGACTGTGTGTTCTCCCTGCGGAGAACACTCACGTCTCCAGCATAAATTAACATGCTGCGCCTCACAAAGCTGCGCAACAGGTCAGGTTACACTGCGGAAAAAAACAATAGTGGGCATGGGATTTCTATAAATCCTTCCACTGTGCTTGTACTGTACAATGCAGCGTTTTGGACACAGCTATTCCTGATCGCGGACACATACTCTTTCTGTAGTTTTCATTGATAATTTGAGGTACCTATGACAGAACAATCATTTTTTACTGCATATTGAGGGAGGCTGTGGTGACTGGATATAAATCTGGTATTTTTCTTTATTAACCATTTTTTAGTCCCCTTAGAGATCTTTAAAGGGAACCTGTCAGGTGCAATATGCCCCCGGACCACGAGCAGTTCTGGGTGCATATTGCTAATCCCTGCCTAATCGTCCCCGTATATAATAGCATAAAGAGATCTTAAAAAAAAAAAAAGTATTTCTAAAGATCTTTGACCGTATGCTAATGAGCGCAGGGCAGTAGTCCCCTGGGCGTTTCTTCCCTTGCCAGTCGCCCCCATTAGCATGTTGGTATATCCCTGTGGGTGTGTCATCAGAATGTGCACCTCTCTGCTGCCATCGCCGTCTGGCGGGGGATTTCGGCAAGGTGCGCATGACCCTGGTGTTTGGGTCATGCACACTATGAAGCCGGGTGTACGTGTCCTGGCTTCAAACTGAAGTAATGGGCATGACCCAAACTCTGGGGGTCATGTGCACTGTGCCGAAACCCAGCGTCAGATGCGATGGCGGCAGAGAGGCGAGAGATCATCCTGCGACGCTGCGTATTCATTAGCAGGATAGCACACCCACAGGGCTGTACTAACATGCTAACGAGGGGTGACTGGCCGGGGAAGCAACGACCAGGGGACAAGTGCCCTCGCTCATTAGCATACGGTAAAAGATCTTTTTCAATACTTTTTCTAAAGATCTCTATCTATGCTAGTGTATACAGGGACAGTTAGGCAGGGGTTAGAAATGTGCACCCAGTTGTGGCTGCATATTGCACCTGACAGGTTCCCTTTAATCTGTGATTTTTAGATCGCTTATACTATGTTATCTTAGAGTATATTGCATATATTGAGGTCTATAAAGTTTGGCCTATACTGAGGTATATTGAGCTTCTGTGGACCAAGACGGCTGCCTGCTGAAGGCCCCCGGCTGCCATAATTCTCCACTGTCAAACAGATTTAAAACGCATTACAATTAGCAAAATAGGGGCAATCGGGACCAACGGTGATCATGGTTATAGGCAGATGTCAGTTATGTTCTACAACCAGCACTTGGCTTGTACTGTGCCCCCCTCAATACAGGGCAATGACTTGGCCAAACCGGTCCATCTCCAGGAGCCCCAGCAGCACATTAAAAGAACTTCCTTACATCTTATATCAAGGACGCTGTTGCTCCAGATTTATAAACTAGCACTTTGCAGGGAACACATCTGACCCAGAATGCCGGCCACACACAGCTGCATTACTGGGGGCCATGTAGTACTACGCTTCTATGGGACGTCTCCAGTGTTAACTGATGTGACCATCAAGTAGGGACTAACTAGTGATGGGCAGTGCTGAGCCTTTGGACCCCCCACCTACAACCAGTAACCACACTATTCAGTGTGGGCTATAATTGTCTCTGGCACACAGACCTAATCATGCCCCCCACAGAACCATTTAGAGATGGCAAGTGGCACTTGCTGGGGAGGCCTCCCAGTGTTCACAGACGGGACTGGTCTCCCTGTGCTGGACAATGGAGAACACTCCGCTAGTCCCCAGTGGTCTCCCCTTCCCATCATAATTGGGCCTAGTGCCACATACCCCAGGGTCACCGCCTGATAGAACACAATGGCAGATTATCGGGGCCGTGGAGCACCGGGGGAGGGGATCATGGTTATCAACTTTCATACTATTTCGCTTAAACAAGTGTTTTTGTTTTTTTAGATACTGGAAAATGGTACAAGACTACAGTATACATATAACACTAATGTATATTACACACACGTAGGAGTTTCAGCAATTATGAGCAGAACCACACACAATATATATACCCACACACCCCCCACATATACACGTATCAGTCCCATCAGTTATAAGCAGGATTACCCCCCACCTATATACTGTATATAGACACGTATCAGTCCCATCAGTTATAAGCAGGATTACCCCCCACCGCACCTATATACTGTATATAGACACGTATCAGTCCCATCAGTTATAAGCAGGATTACCCCCCACCTATATACTGTATATAGACACGTATCAGTCCCATCAGTTATAAGCAGGATTACCCCCCACCGCACCTATATACTGTATATAGACACATATCAGTCCCATCAGTTATAAGCAGGATTACCCCCCCCACCTATATACTGTATATAGACACGTATCAGTCCCATCAGTTATAAGCAGGATTACCCCCCACCGCACCTATATACTGTATATAGACACATATCAGTCCCATCAGTTATAAGCAGGATTACCCCCCCCCACCTATATACTGTATATAGACACATATCAGTCCCATCAGTTATAAGCAGGATTACCCCCCACCCACCTATATACTGTATATAGACACGTATCAGTCCCATCAGTTATAAGCAGGATTACCCCCCACCGCACCTATATACTGTATATAGACACGTATCAGTCCCATCAGTTATAAGCAGGATTACCCCCCCCACCTATATACTGTATATAGACACGCATCAGTCCCATCAGTTATAAGCAGGATTACCCCCCACCTATATACCTGTATATAGACACGCATCAGTCCCATCAGTTATAAGCAGGATTACCCCCCACCTATATACTGTATATAGACACGCATCAGTCCCATCAGTTATAAGCAGGATTACCCCCCACCCACCTATATACTGTATATAGACACGCATCAGTCCCATCAGTTATAAGCAGGACACACACACACACACACACACACACACACACACACACACACACAGTGGGCAGCGCTGGGGTCCTGGGTTCTAGTCCCACTAAGGACACCATCTGCAAGGAGTTTATGTATTCTCCCCGTGTTTGCATGGGTTTCCTCCCGCACTCCAAAAATATACTGATAGGGATTTAGATTGTGAGCCCCAATGGGGACAGTGTTGCCAATGTATGTAAAGTGTTGTGGAATTAACAGCGCTATATAAATGAATATATAATATTATACAAACACACACATACATATACACATAGATAGATCTATCAGTCCCATCATATAAGCAGGATTACCTTCCACACAAAGTATATACACACACAACTCATAAAACACACCTATATACCGTATACACACACACGTATCAGTCCCATCAGTTAAAAGCAGGATTACCTTCCACACAGTATATACATACCCAACTCGTATATACTGTATACAAACATATCAGTCCCATCAGTTATAAGGATTACCCCACACACACACACCTCGTATCAGTCCCATCAGTTATAAGGATTACCCCACACACACACCTCGTATCAGTTTCATCAGTTATAAGGATTACCCCCCAAACATACAATGTATATACACACACCCCTATATACCGTACACACACACGTATCAGTCCCCCCGTTTGAGCAGTATTCCCCGCACCGCCCATTAACCCCTGCTCCGCCACCTCCAGGCCCGGACCCCCGGGACCCCCCCCCTGTAAGGCCGGAGTCACACCACACACTGTACCCCAGGCTCCGCCGAGCCCCACATAGCGGCCCCCTCGGGCACAGGCTCCGGGCGCAGACGTTCGGCCATGACCCTGCGCCCCCCGCCCTCAGTGACCGGGCCCGCTCCGTACACACCGGCGATCACACTGCTCGGCTACAGATGACGGAGTGGTCGTCAGTCACCGGCCGTTCCCTCACACAGCGGCCCCGGAGCACGGGCCGTCCTGCCCCCCGCCCCAGGCCTCACTACACGCACCCGCGGCCCGAGCACTTCCGATTCCTCAGCGCCGCGATGTCCTCGTCTTCACACCGGGCCTCGCCGTTGATGGATTATTTCTCACTAGTAATGGTTTTATTTCTCTTCGCTTTTATTTTGTCTTTTTTTGTTTCTTCTCCGTGCGTTTTTCTAAGTCGAAGCTCCAAAATGGCTTCCTTCCTCCTTTAAACCCTCCCCGCGCCGAACGTCCGGATCCTTCCGCTGTGAAATAGGAGAACCGCATTACTGCACGTCACCAGACGTGTCACTGCGCGCACTTTTTCCCTGAAGGAAACACTTCCGGGTTGAGCGGTAGAGTCTGGGCGGGACCGGGCGGATAGTTTCTCCTCCGTTAACGTGTCCTTAAGTTTCCATCACTTCTCACATGTGTGTAGACATGATGACTCCTTCATGACCCTGTGCAGCGCCTCGGGTACCGCACACATGGCCGCTGCTCGGTGCTGGCGGTGGAGCCGGGCTGCTACTGTCCCTCACACCCCTGTGTTGCTCGCACAGGCCCTCTTACACCCAGGGGCTGAGGTTGGGGGTCTCCTGTCCTGCTTTGCTTTTCACCCCTTCCCTGCTGGACAGTTTTTCGGTTTTGCTCTTATGTCTTTTCCTGATGGATACTGGGGCAGGGTCTGCAGGGAGGGGAAAGGGTGGGCACCCCTGGTCTAAATGACTTATTGGGAACAGTTAAAGGGGTTCTCTCCACTCCTAGGACAACCCCTTTGGCCCCCTCCACTCCATGTTTCCTCATATCTAATATATAAAGGTGTCTGTCTGTGTGTGTATGTATGTCCACTAAAGGAATCCGCACCATTGCATTTACAATCACAACATTTTTGCACAGACGCCCAATGTGACTCAGGGAACGTCATAAACTATGTTTTGATGGGAAAATTTAACCCTGCGCTTTACAGTTACTCTAAAAAAAAAAACCTGCCTCCATTAAAGTCAATGGAGCTGCGAGTTATAGGTTATTAATAGAAGCTTTGAATGGTTGCTATAGGAACAAAATAAACAGTATAAGAAGCTTATGTGTGAGGTAATAAGATGTCGGTGGGAAGACGGATAGAGTGACAGAAAGATAGACAGACGTAGGCACAGAGTAAGAGGCAGGGAAAGAGACTGACGGACAGAGATTGAGCGAGACTGATACAGAGACAGACAGAGAGATAGACACGGAAAGAGACAGACAGATTGGGAGCGACAAACAGACTGGGAGAGACAGAGAGAGACAGTTACTATCCCGGGCAACGCTGGGTACTACAGCTAGTTAAAGAATAAAGCCTATACTCACCTCCTGTACTGGCGCCTTTCCAACGGTGCCGTGGCATATGTTGAGATTGTAGCGTCACGTGAGCTCTGTATCCAATCAGCGCCGGCTTCTGTCTCCCCACCTTCAGACCAAACGAGCAATCAACAGGAAGTGAGCGCTGCAGCTGCACTCACTTCCTGTTGATTATCTCATTTGGTCCGAAGGCGGGAAGACAAGCCGGCGCTGATTGGACACGGAGCTCGCGTGACGTCACAACTAAACGTGAGACTGGACACTGCTGGAATGGCGTTTATTCTCTTTTTACCTGGGGGATCAAAAGAATAAAGTGTTTACTCACCTACCATACTGGCACCAGCGTTGTCTAGACTCACATGAGGTCGAAATGTCAAGCGAGCCCGGCGTCCAATCAGCGACGGCCTCTGTCTCCCCGCCTTCGGACCAAATTGTTTTAATCAGCATAGTAGCACCATTATGGCACTGCTTCTAGTTTATAGGGCAAAAACCTGGTGGTTGCTTCCCTTTAAGCAAGTTGAAGATTAAATGATCTCTAAAAGGCATAAAATTAAAGATGACACGTGGCCTTTGTATTTTAGGCAAAAAAAAAATATATTTCATCTTTTACATTTTTAAATTAATAAAAAAAGGAAAATGGTCTGATGCAAAAGTTTTAGCACCCTGCATGGTTAGTACCTAGTACCACCCCCTTGGAAAATGGGCCAATGCAAAAGTTTGGGCACCCTGCATGGTTAATACCTAGTACCACCCCCTTGGAAAATGGGCCGATGCAAAAGTTTGGGCACCCTGCATGGTTAGTAGCTAGTAACACCCCATTTGGCAAGTATCACAGCTTGTAAAGACTTTGTAGCAGCCAAGAGTCTTTCAATTCTTTGAGGGATTTTCATCCATTCTTCCTTTGAGATGTCTTCCAATTCTGTGAGATTCCTGGCTCGTCTTGCATGCACCTCTCTTTCTTGGAGGCGTCTTCCAGTTCTGTGAGATTACTGGCTCATTTTGCATGAACTGCTCTTCCTTGGAGACGTCTTCCAGTTCTGTGAGATTCCTGGCTCATCTTGCATGCACCTCTCTTTCTTGGAGACGTCTACCAATTCTGTGAGATTCCTGGCTCGTTTTGCATGAACTGCTCTTCCTTGGCGTTGTCTTCCTGTTCTGTGAGATTCCTGGCTTGTCTTGCATGAACTGCTCTTCCTTGGCGTTGTCTTCCTGTTCTGTGAGATTCCTGGCTTGTCTTGCATGCACTGCTCTTCCTTGCAGTCTTCCAGTTCTGTGAGATTCCTGGCTTGTCTTGCATGCCCTGCTCTTCTTTGGAGACGTCTTCCAGTTCTGTGAGATTCCCGGCTTGTCTTGCATGCACTGCTCTTCTTTGGAGACGTCTTCCAGTTCTGTGAGATTCCTGGCTCGTCTTGCATGCACTGCTCTTGGAGATGTCTTCCAGTTCTGTGAGATTCCTGGCTCGTCTTACATGCGCTGCTCTTTTGAGGTCTAGCAACAGATTTTCAATGATATTCAAGTCAGGGGACTGTGAGGCCATTGTAAAACCTTCAGCTTGAGCCTTTTCAGGTTGTCTATTGTGGATTTTGATATGTGTAGTGCGTGCACTATACCACCACTCTGTTAGTTCTCTATGGGGCTGCTTAGCGCTGTGTTCAGCTTTTTTCAGTATCCCCGCAAAGAGTGATTGAAGCAGCAGTCGGTCGTCTGACCTACCGGCTGCCGCCACATTTTTTTTTAACTGTAAACAGTCTCCATTCTGCCGATCGTAGCAGTCAGACCTGTATCAATCAGTAAGTTATCACCAGACAAACCCCTTATTTTTAATACTCATGGTTAAACCCCTAAGTAATCAATTAATATATATTTTTTTAAATATCTATACGTACTTTAATTACCTACAGATAGGGGGAGGTGGGGCCGGATCCTAAAACCCCAACGATCACTCAAAAAATTGCTAAAAAAAAGTGCGGAGCTCGGAAAGCAGGCACGCACAACTTGTGCCCAAGTGAGGGGACACAATGGAGCATACATTGAATAAAAAGACGTGGGCCCTGATTCAACAAAGTGTTTACATCTGGAATCTGGGATAAAATGCTTTAAAAAGTCTTAGGGGTACTTTGCACACTACGACATCGCAAGCCGATGCTTGCGATGCCAAGCGCGATAGTCCCCGCCCCCGTCGCAGCAGCGTATCTTATCGCTACGGCAGCTTCACACACACATACCTGCCCTGCGACGTCGCTCTGGCCAGCGACCCGCCTCCTTCCTAAGGGGGCGGGTCGTGCGGCGTCACAGCGACGTCACACGGCAGGCGGCCAATAGAAGCGGAGGGGCGGAGATGAGCGGGACGTAAACATCCCGCCCACCTCCTTCCTTCCGCGTAGCCGCGGTGACGCAGGTAAGCTGATGTTCCTCGCTCTTGCGGCTTCTCACACAGCGATGCGTGCTGCCGCAGGAACGAGGAACAACATCGTACCGTCGCTGCAGCGAAATTATGAAAATGTCGCACACTACACCGATCATACGATTACGACGCTTTTGCGCTCGTTAACCGTATCAAAAAGGATTTACACACTACGATATCGACAGCGAGGCCGGATGTCCGTCACTTTCGATTTGACCCCACCGACATCGCAGCTGCGATGTCGTAGTGTGCAAAGTACCCCTTAGGGGTACTTTTCACGTTGCGACATCGCTAGCATCGGCTAGCGATGCCGAGCGTGATAACACCCGCCCCCGTCGCACATGCGATATGTGGTGATTGCTGCCGTAGCGAACATTATCGCTACGGCAGCTTCACACGCACATACCTGCTCGGCGATGTCACTAATCGGCCGGCCAATAGAAGCAGAGGGGCGGAGATGAGCGGGACATAACATCCCGCCCACCTTCTCCCTTCCGCATTGCCGGCAGGACGCAGGTAAGGAGATGTTTGTCGCTCCTGCGGGTTTACACACAGCGATGTGTGGAGCTGCAGGATCGACAAACAACATCGTACCTGCGGTCGACCCGACATTATGAAAATGTCCGACGCTACACAGATCACCGATTTTCGACGCTTTTCCGATCGTTTATCGACGCATCTAGGATTTACACTCTGCGATGTCGTTACCGGCGCCAGATGTGCGTCACTAACGACGTGACCCCGACGATATTCCGGATGCGATGTCGCAGTGTGTAAAGTACCCCTTAGAATTTGTGTGCAACCTGTGGTTGAGCAAATATTTTGAGATTTTTAGCGTTCTCACTCCGGCTTCGGCCAGCCTCACCAAAATAGGTGGTGACACCCGCTCATCTGATTTATGGCAAGCTGTGGTGTACCTTGTGCCCCGAAGCTTCCTCCAGATTCCATAGCTGCTGTACTATACTGTAATGTTTTAGATTACTGCAGAGTAGGAGCCGGACCGCCCCAATGTTGTTCGGGCAGCCCGGAAGTGGTTAAGCAAGGAATAAAAATGCTCAAAATGACACCTAGGTGACTTTCTTTGTCTCCCCATTGACTTCTTTTATAAAGTATAGAGCAGCCTCATAGTGGAAGCTGCCTGGAAATGGTCCGCTCTCTTCATTTAATTGCTTTGCGTTTTGAAAATCTGAAGCTGAAAGCTTACGTTCCCATGATTTTGGATCCTGACCTGTGGGGCCGGGAGACTCCTCCACTGGAGACCACAGCGGCTCGTGCCCACTATGAGGGTTCGGGGTACTGCGGTCTCTTGCTGTATTCTCCCTGCAGAGAACGCTTGCGACTCTGCAGCTGCAGCAAAGAATTGACATGCTGCGGCTCAGAATGCCGCACTGCAGGTCAGTTTTTGCTGCAGGCTGCACATGCACAGTGGGCGCGGGATGTCTATAAATCCCATCCGTTGTGCTTGTGCTGTACAATGCAGCGTTTTGGACGCTACGAAAACATGCTTCGTCCAAAACGCTGCATACACTGATAATGGGCACGGGCCCTTAAGAAGCTCTCAAAAATGTAAACATATGGACAGTAAAATGGTATAACGATAGAAATTAATAGGAACATGTTTTGAAGCATTTTCTGAGTGATCTTTTAGGCGTCCATCAGCGCGGATCTGCTTAAAAAAATGTTATATGAACACACCCCCAATACGGCTTCTTATATTATGTACTATAAGCTGTCATCTTCCCTTTATGTTTGCCTGAATCCCATTTTTTGGTAATTTGTGTGTGGTTGAACACTTACTAGTACAGTGCCTCCACCTCTCCCCTGACAACTGCGAACGATGTCCTTCTGTTCTTACAATAGATGTGGGTCCCAGTGGTGGACGCGCCATAAATATAACACCGGGAAATAAACTCTCAAGTTATAACTTTATAGTTCCAGAACATTGTAAGGAAAAATCATTGTCAAACAGCAATTACGCTATGGAAATCCAGCTATTGGGTCAAAAGGCCTAAAAAGAGAGAAAAGGAATATTACAGAAGTTGTATTATTATTATTATACCTATATAGCGCCATCGTATGCCAAAGCGATTTACAAACATCATCATTGTCCTTATCGGGGGCTCACAATCTAAATTCCTTATCAGTATGATTTTATAGTGTGCTAAAAGTAGCATAGCATTGCCTTCCCTTTTCAGGGTTCTTCCGGATAGCACGCTGTTCCACATTGTTGGTTATATTGATTGTCACATTATAGTGGTATAAATACTGGTGGTTGTAATATGGACTGGGAGGCGCGAGAGGCAGGTTGGCGTACCCAGCACAATGATAATCCATTGCTTTCCAAAGCTGATGTGACTCCACATTCTGAATTTTCCAAATGTACCAGTGAACTCTTGGCCCTACATAAAAAGGGCATCAGATTGCACTGGAACATACGTTGTTTGGAAGAGTATTTGGGAGCTGACATGTGTCCAAGAGGATTGAGAGTCCAGATATTTCCAGCATGGGAACCCACGACTGCATTCAAAGACACATGGGAAAAAGGGCTGTTGAAATGCTCACATATTATCATAAATATGTTGCTGGAACATGATAGAGAATTGTTTTCTAACGTAAAAAAGGAGATTAGGGAGATGGAAACGTGTCTGGGTAAATTTGATTTGACACAAGTGCAATCTTTTCAGAAAACTATGAAGGATAGTTTGGACAAATATGAGCAAGAGTTAATATCACGTAAACGCAGCAAGCTCACTAGGGACCGTACAGATTTTGAAACAAAAACAGCATATAAGTGGAAACACGGTGGCAATTCCAGATGGGGAAATTCCACGCGTGGCACACGGAATAGAATGAGACATGGGAACACCACGGGGGAGACTAACACAAGCGAAGATTGTTTATCTACCGCAAGCAGCGATTTGGACACAGGACCAGACGAGGCAAGAGGGGTGGAAGATCCTCTAAAACGTGTGACGAGACCGAAGGCTCGAGTCAATTATCAACACAACAGGCGGTACAGACGGATGTAGGAGAGGCCTTCGGGTCGTCTCCTGGCAGAGAGTTGAGAATTGATGGGGAAATACATCCAGTTGAACCCAGGGGACAAGGTATGAGTGACAACCTACAGATCATAAATTTGTCCGAGCATGTTTTAACACCAGGGGAGATTTCGGTCCTCCAGAAGGGACTGACGTTTGTCCCTACCCATGGTTTGGACAAATTCACGTTAATTAAAGATCTTTATTTATTCTGTAGGAATGTAGTACTCAAAGCCATCCACAGGAAACCTGATGTGCTTAATGGCCTACCTGACACGGAGAGACAAACGTTCCAGGATCTCCTGGACCTCCTACAGGAGAATGAGAACCCAACAGGTAGGCGAGTCTTTCCATATAAAAACAAATCCATGGTCACACCACCCCTCTCCCTGGTTCCTGCTGTGAAAGTCTTTTTTGATATGGTGAAAGCTGATGTCATGAAATTGCCTTCTAAGATCATCTTCGATCATAATTTAAGCCCTATGGAGAAGGCGGCCCTTGTCCAGCTTAAAAGCAATAGCCTCTTCATTATCAAAGAGGCAGACAAGGGCGGCAACGTAGTCCTATGGCCCACTACTATGTATATCGAAGAGGCCAACAGGCAGCTAAATAACCCCAGGTGTTATGTCAAGATTCCATCTGATCCAACCAGTACATTCCTCAAAAAGTTAAAATCTTTACTTGATCGGGCCTGTGGCTTGGGCATCATTAGTAGCAAGGAAAGGAAGTATATGTGGGTTGAGCAACCAACGATACCCACATTCTACATGCTACCAAAAATCCATAAGGATGCCACCAGGCCACCGGGTCGCCCAATTGTTTCCAGCATTGGGAGCTTGTGTGAGAAGGTGTGTACATACTTGGATTTTTTTCTTCAGCCCATCGTCACTCAGCTCCCTTCTTATCTGAGAGACTCGTCCGATTTCATCCGGTTTTGTCTAGATATTCAGATTCCTCACCAAGCCTTGATTGTGACCTGCGATGTAGAATCCTTGTATTCCAACATTAAGCATGACGATGGCATCAGGGCTCTTGGTCATTTTCTTGACAAGCAGTCCAATTCAGACAGAATGCATGACTCTCTCTTGATTGATTTATGCCAATTTGTGCTTGAGCACAATTACTTTTTGTTTGATAACACATTTTTCAGGCAAACGTCAGGAGTTGCGATGGGCGCACGATGCGCACCGGCCTATGCAAACTTGTTCCTTGGATGGTGGGAGGAGACCACCGTTTACTCCTCCCACCTTTACAAGGAACATGTTTTGCATTGGCGCAGGTACATAGATGACCTGTTCTTCCTATGGAATGGCACAGAGGAAACTTGCCAGGAATTTCTGAGTTTTCTTAACACCAATTCTTACAACATCTTTCTAACCTCAAACTTATCATTTTCAACAGCAACTTTCCTGGATCTGAACGTCACCATGGAAGAGGGTCGGCTGTCCACCAGCCTCTTCCGCAAACCCACGGCTACCAATAGCCTCCTTCGATTTGACAGTTTCCATCCATTTCACACAAGAAGAGGAGTTCCGGTGGGCCAATTCCTACGAGTACGTCGTAATTGTACATCTGATAAAGAGTTCCATCATCAAGCTCATGACTTGACTAAGCGTCTCAAGAATAGAGGATACCCGAGAGGAGTCATTTCCACGGCCTTTCAACGAGCCAAACAGGACACCCAACGTGATCTACTAACCCACAGAAGACCACAGGGGGACCAACCACTCCGACTGATTACAGACTTTAATAGTCACTGGAATCAGGTAAGACATATCTTGCGGGACCATTGGAGGGTCCTTACAACTGATACCCAGGTAGCACCCCTTGTGAGTGATGTACCTCTGCTTACTGCCAGAAGGGCCCCTCGGTTGAGAGACATGCTAACCAGAAGCCACTTCAGGAGACCCACAATGAGATTGAATAGAGGACAGGATTTAAATCATCAATCCCATTGACTCTACCCCACACTCACTGTCGACATATATTAATTGTAAGACTACTAATGTTGTGTATGCCATTATATGCCCATGCCAGAAAATCTACGTGGGACAGACATCTCAGGAATTACGAAAAAGAATACAAAAGCATACCTCTACGATTAATTTGGCAAAGTCAGATGAGAAGAAAGGGAAGACCTTGACATCTGTGGCTGCACATTTCCTCAGACAACACGGAGGTTCGTGTCACAATCTACGGTTGGTGGGACTTCAGAAAGTTACGAGCAGTGGTAGGGGTGGATCCTTGTGGAAACCCCTACTGAGGGCCGAGGCAAGGTGGATTTTCACGCTTAAGTCCCTCACTCCTTCAGGGCTTAACGAAGAATTGCTGTATACTGGCTTTCTAGGTGAATAATAACTTTTCCTTATGGAGATGCAGTATTCTCATGGTTTTCTTTCTCCCTTTACTGTAGTAATTAACCAACATGGATTTAACACTGGGAGTCCATGGTTGATCGGAATGAGCATACAGTATCTACTGCGATGGTCATCATGATCGCCATCATCACAACTATCTATTACCATCACCACAACTACCTATTACCATCACCACAACTACCTAGTCTCCACCATGAAGTAAGGACAACGGATGGACCTTTTCTGCCAACATCTTGCACAGAACAATAGAGAACTTCTGATGGACAATTGGGACTGGTGGATACAACCTATATGTTGGTTTATCTGAGCCTGGCTCTCCCCTGCAGAGAGAGTCAATAGAATCCTGGCATCCCAGCCTCGGTTTGAATGGCATTGGATGAGGAGGGCATGGACGTATTAATTGATGCAGTGACCTTCCCTGTGCTTTATAATCACGAAGGGTGACACATTTAGCATTAGACCGAGTACCATCACTTTGGTCATGTCCGACATGCGTAGTCGGTTCCCATTTGGTCCTTCCTCCCTCCCCCCCCCCTTTTTTTTTTTTTTTTTTTTCCTTCCCCCCCCCCCTCTTCCATGGCTCTTATTGTACTGGCATGGGACACATAGAAGTGGGGATTTTCCAGCTTGGCCCCTTAGAAATGGTGTTTACATACTGTGGTGCTGGTACCCATTGAATTAATGATATATATAAAAAACAATAATTATTATAAACAATGGCAGTATGTAATGCTACTATGTGTGTGGATCACGATTTAGTGACATCTTTATGTGTCCCATCCTTTTGTGGTCCCTTAATGCTAGGTGGAATCACTTGTCCATCTGGCACAATTGAGTCCACTCAATAAGTGTATTGACGTTTTGGATAGGGATTATATGTAAATCCGCAATTGCGGTATTAAAGGGAAGGATATGTAAAAATAACAGAGGGGAGAAATCCCGCTCTGAGTGATATATCACATCGGGATTCATACACAGATGATATGATAAATCCACATTTTGTGGTATGAAATTATGGTTACATCAGGAGAATGTGTATTGATACTATGGATATGGGTGGAATGTATGCCAATCGTGATGCACTCGGGTGGGCTCCATTGCCCTTGGGCATGTGCACCTATATAGTGGACTAATTGTTGTCCGTTTGGAGCCCACATGATGGGTGCACGGTCTATGCTGTGTACATTTTCCTGTGGGCCTCTAGTGGGCATGCGCAGGACTCTGACACCACCTCGTTTGCATATGACATAATTTCCGGTCGCGGCGATTATGATGTCTCTGCATACTGTTGAAAATGCCTTTTGCCACATGGATTCAGGACGCACTGGATCCCTGTGACTTCCATTGTGCCCACCGGGCTATTATTCTCTGTCTTTTTGAGCGGCCACACGGGTATAACCTCCGGATACTGGGATTCCGGATATGACGTCATATCCGGTTATGGCAGCGCCCAGCTCTGTGCATACAGCGTCCATGGTAACCACCGATGGTATATCCACGCTGTGCATGTTTAATCTCACCACCAATGGTATGTTCATGTGTAGCCTCCTTAGCAACTACGAATGATGTGTTCACTTTTCACCACTTGTTTTTAATTAGATGATTAAGGTTCTCTTATATATATCCTCTCACATGGTCCAACTCACACCCTCCCCTGATGAAGCTGTCCGCAGCGATACGCGTGGGGCCGGTCACGTTCCCCCTGGTGTTGCCATGACTTTCATGTTCATGCTCTATACATGGGTAGTGTATCTTTGATGAATAACTAGGTGATGACCATTTATTGTATAATCCCTGCTGTGTCACCAGCAGGTCTCATTATCTGACCTTCATGAGGTATACCTAATAGGATATTTGAGGCATTATTGCTATCCATGCCATGACTTTCATGCTTATGCTCTACACATGGGTAGTGTATTTCTGATGAATAACTAGGTGATGATCATTCACTGTACAATCCTTGCTTTGTCACCATCGGGTCTCATTGTTTGACTCTGATAAGGTATACCTAACAGGATACTTGGGACATTATTGCTACCCCCTTGGGGCCTCTTATCTACAGCCCTATTCTTATGATCATTTAGATCTTACTACTATGAGATGCACTGTGTATACATGATGAATTCTTGATCTGTATATATTGAAACATTGGGGTTTACGTATTGTCATCATTCACCTGTCACATAATGAAAGCATGTGCTGTGTAATCATTATTGAGAGATACACATGAGTCACACATAAATATATATGTATATATTTTTTTTTTTTTCCTTGATTATATGCTGACCCTTCCATGTATTCATGTTGGCAAATTTCCAATCATTCCAGAGGGAACGTGTCCTCACCTGTGCTATTCTGCACAATTTTAATTGATTTTATTATGTCTTTGTAGTGTGTGTTTTTGGACTTAATAAATTTATAATTATATGAACCAGTCACTGACTAATTTACATGATTGGGTTGTGCGCCGGTTTTGCATGAGCTTTCTTCTGTTTCCTGATTTTATAGTGTGGGAAGAAAGCAGAGAAACTTGAGGAAACCCACGCAAAACCGGGGTGAACATATAAACAGATAGTTTTTCCTTGGTGGGATTTCAAACCAGGGTTCCAGCATTTAAAGCCACAGTACTGACCCCTCAGCCATTATGGTTTTCCTAAATTATTTTTCTATCAGAACCACCCCCACTCAAAACATGGACCTTTTCCAGTCTGCCTAAAAAGCCACCCACTTAAGCCCCAAATTTGCCTACCCAAAATCATGGTCCCACGCCTGGTCTTTGTACGTGCACTGATTCTGGCCTGCTCCAGAAGACTACATTTCCAATGATTCCTAGTGCTTACCTCACTGGTTATATGCCTCTAAGCATTGCTGTGCCTGCCCCCGACACTTACTTCATCTGTGCCGCCCCAGCAGCGGATTGAACCGCTCAGATCCAGGGGTAGTGTCCGTTCGTGGCTTGAGGGTCTCCGGACCTTAGGGGCCACGGGGCTTAGGGGCCACACTCAAGTGTAAAAGGGAGTATTTACAAGGGATTTGGTATAGTTTGTGATGCCACCCGTGGTGTGCGGTAATTGGGAGTACCGCCGCTGCCGTTGGGAGTACCCGGGGTGATGGAGTGGGGTAGCTAGGAGACATTGCCCTCCACGGGTAGGGCTAGGCCCCAGGATTCTGGATGGTGATGCGGGGACACAGTGCAGGGTCAGTCGGGTACTCACTCAGCTATTAAGCAGACGCTGACAACAATGTAAACCAATTAAAATGCAAAAGAGGAATGTGCACCGCACTGCTTACCAATACTGGAGGTGGTGTAGTAATTCCATACCAAACACAGTTCAATGTGATGTTTCCTCGGTAATTTCCTTTGCTTATCCGATGTCACTTTAAGCCTTTTCCTCTGATCTTGATGGAACCGCAGATCCCTTATCGAGGTGCTATGGCCCAATTTTTACAAATATATCCATAGAACAAAAGGAGACAGGGCAGCACTCACCGATATTCTGGGACTATTTAATTTTCAATGCTGACAGGTGAAACAGACATGAGGGAATGCAGGGAGGGGAGCACGAGGACGACGGTACCGTTTCACACCTCTAGGGGTGCTTTCACGGGTCCATACACAGAAGACCGTGAGTCACATGCATTTAAGTAGAAAATTACTGACTCACATGTCAATGTTTAAAACATAATTAAAAACAATCACATTTTTTGCAATTCAAACATAATACATTGGACCGCACTAATGTTCTAACTGTAATACATATTACCGGTCCGGTAATGATCTAACATTTTAATCAGTGTATATTTCCAAACTTCAATTGACAGCCTAATGGAATAGCAAATGAGCTTTTGCCCTAAAATTTCTATAAATTTATTATATGAAAATAATTCTTGTTTTCCAAGTTTTTATTTTATATTTTTATATATGAATAACATTTCACTATATATAAATAGAAATTAAGCTGAACTTTGCTCATTATAAAGATCAATTAATTACATTGTTCCTGATGCCTCAAGAATAAAACCATTATGGCTATCAATATCAATTAGGTTATACAATCATTCACAAAACTGCATGCAAATATTCAGAGTAATAGTTATCATATATATCCTAGATAGTAATTATATTTTTCTACTCAGCAAACAAATTTATCAAACAAGATTTTTTTCTGTTTTATGATGAAGCAACAATAATAATTGTCTAATAGATCCACCATAATCATACATAGATGAGATAACACACAAGCAAATCACCAAAAAGAGAAAGACTGGTCGGAAAAAACTTCAGTCAAGCTACAAGAATATTATCAAATCATTCTTATCATTGAAGCCTATGGGTCCCATTGCTTTGGTGTCCATGATCCAGCGGGCTTCTCTCCTTAGTAAGTGCTTGTGTGTATCTCCCCCTGCTGGGGAGGGTGTAATCTTTTCTAAACCGGCAAACTTGAGCAATTTATGATTCCCATTATGTTTCTCTTGCATATGATTAATGAGGCGTGTAGCCCCTATGCCTGTACTAATAGAGTGTGCATGTTCTCTAAATCTGGTAAACAATGGTCTGATAGTTTTACCTATATAGAAAAAATTGCATGGGCAAAAAATAATATAAACCAGCCATTTAGTACGGCATGTAATTAGATCATTAATTTTATGCCATTTATCACCCACTTTAATACTTTTACCTGTGAAATGTTGGTCACAATATGTGCAGTTGCCACATTTATAGTTTCCTATGGGGCTTACTTTTTCTAACCACGTTTTTTGTGGAATAAGCCTTCTTTTTATCAATAGGTCTCCTATATTTTTTGTTCTACGGTATGTGATTTGAGGTCTATTATATGCCACTTCTTGTAGGTCCCTATCGCTCTCAATAATATGCCAATGGCGGTTTATGATTGATTTTATTCTTTGATCCATGGGGCTAAATTTAAAGTTAAACCTAAACCGTTCTGTTTTTAGAATATTTTTATTAAGTTTAACTGCCTTATTTTTATTTTCACTTTCATGTAAAACTTTTTCCAATGCTTGGGTGATCACTAGTTGTGGATATCCCCTTTCCTTCAATCTATGACTCAATTCATCTGCTTGTATCATGAAGCGAACTAAATCATTATTAGCTCTTTTTATCCTTAGAAATTGTGAGTACGGTATTGATTTTTTAATATGTTCGGGATGGGTACTATCATGATGCAGAAGGGTATTTACTGCTATAGGTTTTCTGTATGATTCTGTTTTTATTTCATTATTCTGTATGGAAATTTTTATGTCTAGGAATTCCAAGGTTTGATCTCCAAAAATGCTGGTAAATAACATGTTATAACTGTTTGACTGGTTAAGGAATGAAACAAACTCATCAAATTTTTCTTGTAGACCGTCCCAGACTATTAGGATGTCATCCACATATCTGAAAAAATGTTTAATGTGGCATAAAAATTTATTATTAAGAGAATAAATTGTGTCATCCTCAAACCTTGCCAGAAACAAATTTGCCAATGTACAAGCTATGGGGGTGCCCATGGCCACACCCCCATGTTGTAGGTACCAAGTCTCTCCGAATTTAAATACATTATTTTTGAGTACTATCGATAACGCTTCAGTTATGAAGTTGATATAGTCATTATGTTCTCCCATGTTGATCAAAAAATATCTAACTGCCTCTACACCCAGATCCTGCGGGATCCGGGTGTAGAGGCTCTCGACATCAATTGAAGTAAGTTTGTGGTTTGGTTGCCAATGGATTTCTCCCAATACTTTCAAACAATCCTTAGTATCTCTTATGAAAGATGGTATTATTTTCAGGAGTGGGTTCAGCAACCAATGTAGATACCTGGAGAGCGGTTCAGTTGCTGAACCCACCCCTGACACAATGGGGCGTCCAGGTGGCTTATCTGTTGATTTATGTATTTTTGGGGAAAAATACCAATGGGGTTTGTTTGGAAAACTTGGTAAAAGGCTCTCTGCTTTTTTATTTGAAATGGTACCCAGATGTACTTGTTTGTTTAGAAAACTTCGTATTTTTTCTACCACATTTATAAATGTTCAAAATGAAAGGACGGGTTTTTTTACCGCGCTATAAACCACAATGGGTGTTTGTAAAATAAAGATTCTTTTATTAAAACATTCCTACGCGTTTCAGAGGTATACACACCTCCTTCTTCAGGGAAAAATCATACAGATATAAGAAATACAAGAGTTTATATAGGAGTACCCAGGAGAAGTCACGCTCCTGAAAAAAACATTTATCTCATGACTCATAGCCACGAGGAGTGAGACTACGTCATGATTAAAACGTCATGATTGAAAAAAACACAAAACTGCATGATGTTACAAAATGAAAGGTTTTCCCTCTACCAGATTTATAATGGAGAGTATACCCTCCGTGGGTTAATTAAACCAGAAAAAGGAGAAAAAGAAAAATAGACCGTTGTTTTTTTCGGCAAGAGGAGGAAGAAAAAAGAAAGAAAAAAAAGAAAAAAGAGGGAAAAAATGTTCAATATATGATCGGATTTGAACCTAAGAGAGTGTCCGGGGGACAATGGGAGAGAAATTCTCTACCCACTATTCTATCCTTTGCGTGGTACTGTGAAACAGTGGCTACGGGAGATCTGTGAAGCTTAAATCTAAATTGTGAACTAAAAATCAATGTATAAAAAGGAGATGTGTGCGATCCTTTTATTAGTGTTTATACAACGGTGAAAATTAGGATAGCCTGGGGCTTCCGTATAGAAACAAGAAGGAGACAAGCTGATGTCTCTCCGAGGTGAGCAAAAAGTGGATGTTACCTCAAGAAAAGGGGAGGGGGGGGGGGGAAAAACAAGAATTCTTGCGAGGGGGATAAGTATCCCTATAGTAAAAGAATAAATTGAAAGTTCGGACCGTGGGAAAAATTGAGGGGACGCATGCGTAGAACAGAAAGAGTGAGTGGTTTCCAATAATGAAAGGTGGTTTGAGTTCAAACCGTGGGAAAAAACAAAATAGCGCATGCGCTGGACGGGGGTTTGAGAGAAAGTGTCCAAATCCACCCCTATATGCAGGGAAAAAAAAGGGGGGGGGGGAAGGATTTTATGTTTATGAGACTAAGTGAGTATATAGAAAAATATATATATATAAAATATATAAAAATATATAAAGGAGATCGCTCTATCAGCACTCTGTATGAAAAAAAGAGGGGTATAATATAAGAATCCTTGTGCCTCTTCATTTGAAGAAGGGAAGGGGAGAAAAAAGGGGGGGGAGGGTGGGGGGGGGGGGTTTGGGAAGGAGGGTCGTTATAGGGAGGGATTATTTCATGGAGTGTGTTTAAGGATTGTGAAATCACTAGGAAATAAGATTGTGTGGGATTAAAATTATTAGAATTATTCCAGTGTGTGTTATAAAATGAGTGTGGATCATAAAATTGTGAAAAACTAGGGGATGGAATAAAGCTGTGTATAGAATTATTCTGTGGAAAGGGGAGGATATTAATTTAGGTGTATTTAGAGAGATGAGTGAAAAACGAGTGAAGAACATGAAATGATAAAATCTCCAGGAATTGAACCTGTGTATAGAATTATAATAAAGACATAGTCATATATAAGAGAGGGTATCTTGAAACAAAAATGCTAATTTCAAATAAAGCAGACCGAAACATAAATGTATAAAATCAAAACATAATAAAAATAGAGAAACGCGCTTGGAACAAAAGTACAACTATCACATGCCATGGATAATAAAAGTAAGCAGCATCCTCAATTATTGCTGTTACAAAGAATTATATATCACCATTAGTTGAAAGAAAAATAAATATATACCTATGCTATTGTTGTATTCTTATGGGAAAACATGGACATGTACAGTAAAAAATGTGATTTTTTAATTCTTTGTAACAGATATATAATTCTTTGTAACAGCAATAATTGAGGATGCTGCTTACTTTTATTATCCATGGCATGTGATAGTTGTACTTTTGTTCCAAGCGCGTTTCTCTATTTTTATTATGTTTTGATTTTATACATTTATGTTTCGGTCTGCTTTATTTGAAATTAGCATTTTTGTTTCACAATACCCTCTCTTATATATGACTATGTCTTTATTATAATTCTATACACAGGTTCAATTCCTGGAGATTTTATCATTTCATGTTCTTCACTCGTTTTTCACTCATCTCTCTAAATACACCTAAATTAATATCCTCCCCTTTCCACAGAATAATTCTATACACAGCTTTATTCCATCCCCTAGTTTTTCACAATTTTATGATCCACACTCATTTTATAACACACACTGGAATAATTCTAATAATTTTAATCCCACACAATCTTATTTCCTAGTGATTTCACAATCCTTAAACACACTCCATGAAATAATCCCTCCCTATAACGACCCTCCTTCCCAAACCCCCCCCCCCACCCCCCTTTTTTCTCCCCTTCCCTTCTTCAAATGAAGAGGCACAAGGATTCTTATATTATACCCCTCTTCTTTTCATACAGAGTGCTGATAGAGCGATCTCCTTTATATATTTTTATATATTTTATATATATATATTTTTCTATATACTCACTTAGTCTCATAAACATAAAATCCTTCCCCCCCCCCCCCCTTTTTTTCCCTGCATATAGGGGTGGATTTGGACACTTTCTCTCAAACCCCCGTCCAGCGCATGCGCTATTTTGTTTTTTCCCACGGTTTGAACTCAAACCACCTTTCATTATTGGAAACCGCTCACTCTTTCTGTTCTACGCATGCGTCCCCTCAATTTTTCCCACGGTCCGAACTTTCAATTTATTCTTTTACTATAGGGATACTTATCCCCCTCGCAAGAATTCTTGTTTCCCCCCCCCCCCCCCTCCCCTTTTCTTGAGGTAACATCCACTTTTTGCTCACCTCGGAGAGACATCAGCTTGTCTCCTTCTTGTTTCTATACGGAAGCCCCAGGCTATCCTAATTTTCACCGTTGTATAAACACTAATAAAAGGATCGCACACATCTCCTTTTTATACATTGATTTTTAGTTCACAATTTAGATTTAAGCTTCACAGATCTCCCGTAGCCACTGTTTCACAGTACCCCGCAAAGGATAGAATAGTGGGTAGAGAATTTCTCTCCCATTGTCCCCCGGACACTCTCTTAGGTTCAAATCCGATCATATATTGAACATTTTTTCCCTCTTTTTTCTTTTTTTTCTTTCTTTTTTCTTCCTCCTCTTGCCGAAAAAAACAACGGTCTATTTTTCTTTTTCTCCTTTTTCTGGTTTAATTAACCCACGGAGGGTATACTCTCCATTATAAATCTGGTAGAGGGAAAACCTTTCATTTTGTAACATCATGCAGTTTTGTGTTTTTTTCAATCATGACGTTTTAATCATGACGTAGTCTCACTCCTCGTGGCTATGAGTCATGAGATAAATGTTTTTTTCAGGAGCGTGACTTCTCCTGGGTACTCCTATATAAACTCTTGTATTTCTTATATCTGTATGATTTTTCCCTGAAGAAGGAGGTGTGTATACCTCTGAAACGCGTAGGAATGTTTTAATAAAAGAATCTTTATTTTACAAACACCCATTGTGGTTTATAGCGCGGTAAAAAAACCCGTCCTTTCATTTTGAACATTTATAACTCTCTCCAACGGGACCGCAGCTTTAACCACTCCAGCACTCACACAAGTCTGCACAGGGGTTGTGACTGGCACAACCTGATCAGGTGAGTGTATTCATTTCCTTTTCGCCTTAAACCCATATACCGGGTAAGACACTATTTTCTTGCGCCTTTTCCCTCCTCAGATTTCTTCTACCACATTTGACATAGGGTCAGATTTAAGTTTAGTGTATACATTGGGGTCTGACAATTGTCTTGCCGCTTCTTTTAGATAATAATCCTTGTCTAGAAGTACTGTGGCTCCCCCCTTATCGGCCTTACGGATGATGACATCATCCCAGGATTTCAATGTATCAATTGCGACTCTCTCTGCTTGAGAAATATTAGACACTGTATTTGGATAGCTTAAACATTCAATATCTTGCAATACCGCTCTCTGAAAAATATCTATGCTATTACCTGGATTAGTAGGTGGAAAAAAGTTAGATTTTATGCCTCCTAGAAAGAAAGAATTATCAGAGGCTGTAGGTGGTTGTTCCAAGGAGTCAGTGTTATCAGTTAGACTTAACAGTAACAGTGTGTCATCTCTGACATTTTCGAGAGCTGAGTCCTTAAAACAAAAACCCACTGGACCGATATTGCAAGGTTTTTCTACTAATGCTGGTTCCCTATTGCTTGTTTTAGAAGTGTCAAAAAAAATTTTTAAATGCATTTTGCGACAGGATTTAAACATATCTATTTGAAACTCTGTAAAATTAAATTTTTCGGGCAGACAGAAGTTGAGACCCTTCTCCAGGGCTGACAACATATCCTCAGACAGTGTTCTTTTTGACAGATTATAAACTTTAATGTCTTTTTTATATTTTATTTCCTCCAGGTGACTTGCTTCAGCCGTCTGATGTCTATATCTTCTATGTTTTCGTCCGCCTCTGCGTGTACTCCTCCTAAAGGGATATTACTTGATGGTCCCGGATTAGTATCTGATCCAGATTTTTTCTTTGGGGGTGGTAGGGGCTCTTCCGTCCCACTTGAGTCCGTATCTGTGGTCCAAGCTCCTCTTTTAGTTTTGCCCGACGTTTTTATAAATCTTTTCTGAAATCTATTCCTCTTTGGTGGTGATCCCGTGGTTGTCATTTTATTATTCCATTTGAAAATCATATTAGACTCATAATCTTGTTTATCTCGGATGAATTTTTCTTTTTTTCTTTCTTTAATAACTGTTTGGAATGGAATTAATTTTTTATCCAGATTTTTTAGAAATATTAACCATTGATCATTAGAAAACCGAGATTGTAGTTCTTTGCGTAGTCTTATAAGTTCCTGGGTAACTACCTCATGTTCTTCTATATTTTTTTCCAGCACAATCATTAAGAATTGCATCGAACTTTCTTTTTAACCTTTTCCCACTTCTCTTTAAATGCCGCATCATGCTGGTAGAATGATATATTTTTCATTACTCGTAATCCCCTAGGGACACGATCTGAGGTTTTGTAGGCTGTTAATGATTGAAAAATGTGATTGTTATTAATTATGTTTTAAACATTGACATTTGAGTCAGTAATTTTCTACTTAAATGCATGTGACTCACGGTGTTCTGTGTATGGACCCGTGAAAGCACCCCTAGAGGTGCGAAACGGTACCGTCGTCCTCGTGCTCCCCTCCCTGCATTCCCTCATGTCTGTTTCACCTGTCAGCATTGAAAATTAAATAGTCCCAGAATATCGGTGAGTGCTGCCCTGTCTCCTTTTGTTCTAACAATGTAAACCAAGTCTCTGAATGCCGCTGCCTCTCAAGGGGAGCTCGTCTGGGTCCCGTCCCCTGCAGTACTGCTGGTGGTCTGTAACCTTCCTCTTGGCACTAGATTTTAGATTGTCCGTTGTGGTCCGATAGCTTGGAGCTATCCGGGCCCCGCTCCCCACTGTGGCTAAGTGAAGGAGCCTGCTCTCAGAGCTCACGTTTGGGATTTCAGTGGGCTGCTTGCTAGGAAAGCCCTATCCCCCTCTTTGCGCTAGTGCCCCGATTCTAGAGCTAGTGGGAACAGTCCATAAAGGCCCCGTTCTCCTCAGGTTAATTGCCGGGTTGCCTGAAGCTTCTCCCCGACCTAGGGTCCGTGTACCCCGTCGTGACTTCAGTCCCGGACCGGTGCTGCTGACCGTCCATTTTGACAGGTCCAAGGCACCTAGCCTCAATCACCTGCGACCAGGGGTCCGACTCCTCTAGGTACAGACCACCGTCTGCGACCTAGTTTTCCTCTCCCCTGGGACCTCCAACTCCCAGCTTCCTCAGAGCTCCTCACAGCTCGAGGGCTACTCAACAACTCTCCACTACTAACTGACCTTAACACTTCCCACCTCCCTGTCTGACCCCTAGGTGGGCAGCCCTATTCCTGCTTAAGCAGCCCACTGGTGTGCCTGACAGGTTTGGTACAAGGTGTATCTAGGATTTGTGAATGCTGATGGAGGCAACCCTGCAGGATAGAGACCCAGAACCATGAGGGGTTGAATACTGCACTGAAGAGAAAGAGCGTGCAGTACTCTGTGACGACCTGAATAGTCCAGGAGCGTCACACATCTCCCACACTCCTTACTTAACCACAACACTCGCCGCCATATAGCTTTCTGGAGACTTCAATCTTAGATATCTGTCCCCAATAATCATCTCCTACACCCATCGCTGGCCCACTTCACTCATACACAGACTGTGTAACCACAATTTGTGCAGTACTAGGTTATAAGAAAGCATGAAAATGGGCTCTGATTGTCTGCTACATCCTAAGGCGGGCTTTGCACGTTGCGACATCGCAAGCCGATGTCGCACGCGATAGTCCACGCCCCGTCACAGGTACGATGTCTTGTGATAGCTGGCGTAGCGAAAATTATCGCTATGCCAGCTTCACATGCACTCACCTGCCCTGCGACCGTCGCTCTGGCCGTCGACCCGCCTCCTTCCTAAGGGGGCGGGTCGTGCGGCGTCATAGCGACGTCACACGGCAGGCGGCCAATAGCGGCGGAGGGGTGGAGATGAGCAGGATGTAAACATCCCGCCCACCTCCTTCCTTCCGTATAGCCGCCGGCGGCAGGTAAGGAGATGTTCCTTGCTACTGCGGCGTAACACACAGCGATGTGTGCTGCCGCAGGAACGAGGAACAGCATCGTACCTGTCGCGGAAGCATAATTATGGAAAAGTCGGAGCCTGCACCGATGATACAATAACGACGCTTTTGCGCTCGTTAATCGTATCATCTAGAATTTACACACAACGATGTCGAAAGTGACTCCGGATGTGCGTCACTTTCGATTTGACCCCACCGACATCGCACGTGCGATGTTGCAACGTGCAAAGCCGCCCTAACCAAACCATGCAATGTCACTATCAGAGGAAGGCGCATGGATGTCTTGCTGTAACCACACACCCTGTCAGCAGGACACTTGGAGGTTTATAACGGGTCTCTGTCAGCTCAAAATTACTGTTCAAACCAAGTCCAGGCACTTGGTGCATCACAGCAATGCCAAGCATTTATGGGGTATTCCCATCTCCAAGATCCTATCCCAATATGTAGCAGGTGTAATAATAATTATATTAGCAAATTCCTCCAATTAGAAATGCAGTATAGTTCTCCTGATATAGCCATGTCTCTTACCTAATGTGCAGAGCATTGCAGCAGCCTAGGTATCCATGGTTACAACTACGCATATAGTGACAGTGGTCATAATCATGGATACCTAAACTATTGTAATGCCCTGCACGTGTAGCGCCCAGGGAAGGGGGTACTCGGTCCCGGGCGGTAACAAATAGGAATGTCACTCTGGTGGCCGTTGCCCGGTCCCATGATCTGGACTCTTTTTGTTAATGGGGCGCATTTACAGGGGAGATAAGAGTTTTTGTCATGTGACGCCACCTGCGCGTTGCGGTTAGAGGTGGAGAACCACCGCTGCTGTATGTGGGTACTTCCAGGGCTGATGGTTGATGCAGCTATGATGTTGGGCCCTCCGCAGGTAGGGCTGTATCTGGGAGATGTAGAGTGTATAATGATGGAGACCACACCAGGTTGACTTTAACAGTCTCTACTCACATGGACCCTCCGCCTGCTGGTTCCGGTCCCAAGAGTATCAGTGACAATGTAGTGACCCAGGTTGCTCTATCCCCAGCACTCTCTGTAGATTGAGTCCCCATAGCTTGAAACGTTTGGGGGCCCCAACTGTCCCTTATGGGGTACAGTCTCCTACGTACGGCGGGCAGTGTGGACCCTGCAGGGAGGTAAGTGTCCGAACCCCGATCCTAGTTTACTGCTGATGCCCCCGGATTATTTGGTTATTTGGTGAAGTCCGTGAAGGTTTCCACACCGTGCAGGTATTTATCAAACCGTTTGAAACTTGACATTTGACCTAGGGCCCTGTGCCCCGTTCGTGCTCCGGTCCCAGCGGTATTTCCGGTACCCGTCCTGGCAACCTCTCTCCAGTGCCCCCGGGGTCATCGTTACACGGACCCAGCTCAGGCACGTCCGCACACCTCTCTGTCTGCTCTCAAACTCTCTTTCTGACTGACTCCTCCCACCAGACTGGCTAAACCCTTCTGTTAACCGTTCTATGCCCAGTGTGGAGTGTTCACTAGGATTTAATTGTGTTTTGGTGGTCAATGGCACCCGTTACTCTAGGTCCCAGGGGATAGGTCCTGCATCTCCAAGAGGATGCAGTTTCTTGTAGTGCCCTGAGGTGCTCAGGGGCGCTACACATGGGGTAAGCAACATAGCTAATCAGGAGAACTATACTAAAATTCTAATTGGAGGTAGTTGCTAATATTATTATCATTATTACACCTACTACATATTGGGATAGGATCTTGGAGATGGAAATTTACCCCTTTAGGTTCACCTTCCCAACTCTTTGTTTTCCATCATTCTCTGCCCTTCTGTGGCTCTATGAAGACCAGGCTGTCAATCACAGAAGAGAGGGGTTCAGAGAGAGAGGGAAAACAAGGAGGTGGAAACATGTACCTAAATGTTTAGCACCATTATGATGAACGAGCGCCTATGCTTAGTTTGAACAGTCATTTTTTGTTGACGGAGACCCTTTAAGTGCACCTTCCACCTACCAAGCCGGTCCAGACCTTCCCCTGGAAAAGAGCTCAAGCCTTATTCGTTGTTGCATTGCACCTTTTTCTATTTGGTGTTTTTCCTCCTATTTTTCATTTGCACCTTTTTAAAGTATTTAATATGTTTGTTGTTTTTTTATGTTCATTGTGAGTGAGGTTTAGGGTTTTCAGAAGTTTTCATCAGTTGTGAGCTTAAAAAGTCACACATTTTTTGCACAAATATACTACAGTTCTACCCCTGGAGCGGTTTTATGTATGTTTGAAAATTTATGTCTGAAAATTTGGGCAAATATTGCAAAATTTTAGTGGAATATGCGACTTTGGGCCGCTTTACACGCTGCGATCTTGCTAGCGAGCGTACCAACCCCCGTCGGTTGTGCACCACGGGCAAACCGCTGCCCGTGGCGCACAACATAGCTCGGACCCGTCACACTACTTACCTGCCTAGCGACGTCGCTGTGACCGGCGAACCGCCTTCTTTCTAGGGGGGGCGGCGGTTTGTTCGGCGTCACAGCGACGTCACTAAGCGGCTGCCCAATAGAAGCGGAGGAGCGGAGATGAGCGGGACGAACATCCCGCCCACCTCCTTCCTTCTTCATTGCAGGCGGCCGCAGGTAAGGTGAGGTTCCTTGTTCCTGCGGTGTCACACATAGCGACGTGTGCTGCCACAGGAACGACGAACAACATCGTACCTGCAGCAGCAACGATAATCGGGAATAGTGCATCATGTCAACGATCAACGAAAAGGAGAGTATTTTTGCTCGTTAGCGGTCGCTCGTACGTTTCACACGCAACGACGTCGCTAACGAGGACGGATGTGCGTCACGAATTCTGTGACCCCAACTGCGCTGCCTGTAAAGCGGCCTTATGTTCATAAAAAAAAAAAATCACAAAAAAAGTTTAAGGATTTGTCCAGGACTTTTATCCTTGGATAGGTCATCAATATTTGATTGTGGGGTGCTACACCCGGCACCCCACAATCAGCTGTTCCTGGAGCTGCCAGATGTGGAGCAGCACAAGTCCGTTACCTTCAGCTGCATAGTGACCTCCGCCGTATACTGCACATCCAACACCAGTCTTTACCTATTTCTGTGATGTGCCAATCTCGCTCTAGGCTTATACTTCCAATACCACAGTTCATGAAAAATATTGGCCTGGTTTATCATTTGTGGTCACTTTTCTTTTTTTTTGTCTTGGATTCATGAAAGTTTTTGCATCACATTTCATAACATTTTGCACAAAATGAAAACTGCTCTTTTATGCTGGTTATTAACCGAAAAGGCCAGACAGAAGAGGGCCCTTTTGTAGTCCAAATATGTGTCTGTAACAAAATCTGCTTTGCAGGTAGCACTGGGCCCCCTCACCTTCTGGGCCAGGTTGTACCCTTGGTGTGTCCACCCTCTGACCCGAGACCATTTTATCTTGAGGGATGACTTTAGAATCTTGAAATGTTGCTAAAAATGTGTATGTTATTTTTTAAAGGAAGCTAGCAAGGTTGCTGCTAGTGATGTGGGTCGTGGTCAGGCTCATAGAGACGGTGACACATCTGCTTCCTTTTTCATGCATCGAGTATTTCATTTATGATGAAAAATGAAAGCAAACAGAACTTCAACCCAGCCGTGGCCTCAATATGAGTGGTACCTCCTTCTCTTGTGTGGATGGTAAGAGACTGGGAGATATTTGGCTTCATTCACACATTTTTTTCTATTGAAAACCACTTCACAATATGCTCCTTTTTGAGGGAGTTTTTGGAGGGATGTTCCCTTTCCTGAATCAGTTATGGAAGAACATATTTCCATTTTTTGCTGGACTGTGCCACATTTGGAACAGATTCTGTCAGTATCACGTTCAAAGAAGTGACATGCATTATTTGTTTCCACTGTTCACTCCCTCCCCCCCAAAATAAAAAGAAACAAACAAAAAAACAGCAACAAACTGAAAAGTTGTTTTCCTGTAGAACTGAATAGGAAGAGTTTGACAAGCTTTTTTGAAGATAGCCTTACAAAGTGGCTTAAGGATAACAAAATCAATGTTTTGGAGTGGCCATCAGCAAGCCCTGATTTCAATCCTATTGAAAATTTATGGGCAACTGTGTATACAGTTGAAACCAGATGTTTCCATTCACTATCTTAAAAGACACATCTGCATGTGTTTCTCACTATCTGACATAAAGTCAGAATAAACTTTTCCCATTTTAGGTCAATTAGGAACCAAAATTATTTATATTTGCGAAATTCCAGAATAATGAGAGAGAATGTTAGAATACATTTTTATTACTTTCTGCAAAGTTTCCATCCATTTCATTGGTATTTGGTACCATTGCCCTTACACTGTATGACTTGGGTGAAACATTTTGGATCTCCTTCCACAAGCTCCTCACAATAGCTGCTAGGAATTTGGGTTCTTTCTCCTGTCAGAACTGGTGTAATTGAGCCATGTTTGTAGGTCGCCTTGCTCGCATTGGCCTTTTGAGCTTTGCCCATAAATTTTTAATAGGATTAAGATCAGGGTTTTGTGATTGCCACTCCAAAACATTGATTTTTTTTTATCATTAAGCCATTTTGTAATCAGTTTGGCAGTTTGCTTCGGGTAATTGACCTTTTGGAAGCCCCATTTCCACCCAAGATTTAATTTCCTGGCTGATGTCTTGAGATGTTGCTTCAGTACTGTTACATAATCTTCTTGCCATCTGTTTTGTGAAGTGCACCAGTCCCTCCTGCAGCAAAACAACCCCACAACATGATGCTGCCACCCCCGTGTTTCACAGTTGGGATGCTGTTCTTAGGCTTCAAAACTTTTCACTTTTTTCTCCAAATGTAATGATGGTCATTATGACCACACAATTCAATTTTAGTTTTGTCAGACCACAGGACATGTCTTCAAAAATTACGGTCTTTGTCCCTGTGTGCATTTGCAAACATTAATCTGTCTTTCTTATGTTTCTTTTGGAGTAATGGCTTCTTTATCGAAGAGTGGCCTTTGAGCCCATGTTGATACAGTATTCGTTTCACTGTGGATAATGACACTGTCATGATTCGCCTCCAAATCCACATGGCTAGGGGGCGGAGCCTTTTCTCGGGCCTCACTTCCGGCCCCTAGATGCCTTAAAAGCTGACACTTCCAGTGAACCAGCGCCGGCTATAAGCTTAGCTCTGCTTTGCCTGTGATTGCTGGTCCTGTGAGTGATATCCTGATCTGTCTGTTCCTGTGCCCCCGTGCCCTTGTCTGTGTTCTGTCCCCTGGTCGTCCCTCCTGTCCTGTGTCCCCCCTCCTATTCCCCACTCGGTTGCTTCCTCCAGTACTGACCTTAGCCTGACTTTGACTTCGCTTCTGCTTGCTCCTCCGGTCCTGCTTCTGCCCGTACGGTGTTTGACCCAGCCTGTGTGACTATTCCTCACAAACCCTGCAGTTCTGCCTCTCAGCTGCGCTGATTAGGCAGTGCATGAGAACGCTTTGCATTTCCATCCTGGTTCTCATTGCTCTGTGTAGTGTCGTCTGCTGCAGAGCTCTGGCTCCCCCTGGTGGCAGTATTACAGTATAGCCGGCCTCAATAGGCTTTATCTCCCATAGGAAAGAAAAAAAAAAAAAGCCATTTAATTCTTGGTAGTGGGATCCAACTTTGCAGGATAACAAACTGTAATGGATCCACTCAGTACTTTGTGCAAGCAAGTAGCCAACCTTACGCAGCTGGTGCAGGATTTGGCTGCAGAGCATCGCACCCTGGTAGCTTCACACAACATTCTGCAGAGTGAGGTTTCTGCTTCTGCAAGGGCTACCTCAGTGGCAGTTACCTCACAAACAGTAGGACAGTATAGTCCCACTGATGTCCCACTGACCTCCCCCGAACCCACGGTGATGCTGCCCGATAAATTCTCGGGGGAGAAAAACCTATTTCGGACATTTAGGGAGAGTTGCAGGCTTCTTTTCACTCTCCGGCCTCGGTCCTCGGGGAATGAGACCCAGCGGGTGGGGATCATCATGTCGTTACTTAGAGGGGGTCCCCAGACCTGGGCGTTTTCCCTACCCCCTTCGGCCCCGGAACGGCATTCAGTTGACCTCTTCTTTGACTCCCTCGGGGTGATATATGACGAACCAGACCGTGTACGGGTGGCTGAGGACAGGATCATGTGTCTCACTCAGGGAAACCACACTGCTGAGCTATATTGTTCTGAGTTTCGGCAGTGGTCCACTGAGGTACGATGGAATGATTCTGCACTCAGGTGCCAATTCTGGAGAGGTCTTTCGGACTCCCTGAAAGGCGCTTTGGCTCTGCACCCTCCTCCCAGCACCTTGGATGATGCGATGACGGAGGCAGTTCTTATGGACCGCAGATTACGGGAAAGAAGGGGAACCATGCGTGAGATTCTGCCCCCTCTACCTAGGGCACCTTCTTTGCCGGCTATGGAACAGATGGAAGTTGGAGCCATCAGTCCAGATGAGAAGGAGAGGAGAAGACACCGGGATCTCAAGCTGTGCTTCTATTGTGGACACCATGGACACTGGAGGAAAGACTGCCCGGCTTGCCCCTCCGCTAAACAGTCGTCGGGAAACTTCTAAGTCTGGGTAATGGTCGAGGAGGTTGCCCAGACTATCAGGTACCTTTCCTCTCCTCCAATAAGATACTTCTGAATGTCGACCTCCGGGTCAAGGAGTCGGTCTGGTCTGCTACTGCCTTTGTTGACTGTGAGTTATGAACTTCATTGACTCTGAGTTGGTCCAAAGATTAGAGTAAAGCTGGTGTCACACATAACGACGACGACAACGACGTCGCTGCTACGTCACCATTTTCTGTGACGTTGCAGCGACGTCCCGTCGCTGTCGCTGTGTGTGACATCCAGCAACGACCTGGCCCCTGCTGTGAGGTCGCCGGTCGTTGCTGAATGTCCAGCTTCATTTTTTGGTCGTCACTCTCCCGCTGTGACACACACATCGCTGTGTGTGACAGCGAGAGAGCGACGAAATGAAGCGATCAGGAGCCGGCACTGGCAGCTGCGGTAAGCTGTAACCAGCGTAAACATCGGGTAACCAAGGGAAGACCTTTCCCTGGTTACCCGATGTTTACGCTGGTTACCAGCCTCCGCTCTTGCTGCCAGTGCCGGCTCCTGCACTGTGACATGTGGCTGCAGTACGCATCGGGTAATTAACCCGATGTATACTGTAGCAAGGAGAGCAAGGAGCCAGCGCTAAGCAGTGCGCGCGGCTCCCTGCTCTCTGCACTGTGACATGTAGCTGCAGCACACATCGGGTTAATTAACCCGATGTGTGCTGCAGGAGAGCAAGGAGCCAGCGCTAAGCGCGGCTCCCTGCTCTCTGAACTGTGACATGTAGCTGCAGCACACATCGGGTTAATTAACCCGATGTGTGCTGCAGGAGAGCAAGGAGCCAGCGCTAAGCGCGGCTCCCTGCTCTCTGAACATGTAGCACAGCGACCTTATGATCGCTGCTTCTGCTGTGTTTGACAGCTAAGCAGCGATCATAACAGCGACTTACAAGGTCGCTGTTACGTCACCGAAAATGGTGACGTAACAGCGACGTCGTTGTCGCTGTCGTTTAGTGTGACACCAGCTTTAGGGACAGTGAGGTTAGAAGGACCCATTCAACTCCTGGCAATTGATAAAACACCGCTGCCTCAAAACCTCATTCGGTTTGCTATAGAAATATTTACTCTGGTGATCGGGTCTCTGCATTCTGAAACTATTTCTTGTTTTGTAATGGCCAATCTCCCTGCTGGATTAGTGTTGGGGTATCCATGGTAAAGGTTACATAATCCCGTTATTGATTGGAAGTGTCGTACCATAGTCAAATGGAGTCCTGCTTGTCATAAAAGGTGTTTACAATCTGTACCTGTGTTCTCCGTAAGTCCTGTGGGTATTCCGGAATACCTGAGGGACTACGGAGACGTATTCTCGGAAACAGAGGCTGAGGTTTTGCCGCCTCATCGCCCATATGACTGTGCCATTGATATACTTCCCAATACCAAATTGCCCAAGGCCCGTTTATATCACCTCTCGGGTCCAGAAAGGGCTGCTATGAAATCATACATATCTGATAGTATACGTAAAGGGCATATCCGTCCTTCTTCTTCCCCTGTGGCTGCTGGGTTCTTTTTTGTAAAGAAGACGGACGGAGGATTAAGGCCATGTCTCGATTTCTGAGAATTAAACAAAATTACTGTGAAAAACACGTATCCGCTTCCACTCATCCCTGATCTCTACAACCAACTCTCTGAAGCCCGGTGGTTTACCAAACTAGATCTTAGGGGGGCCTATAATCTTATCCATATTAGAGAAGGGGATGAGTGGAAAACGGCCTTTCTGACGTCAGAGGGGTTATTCAAGAATTTGGTGATGCCTTTTGGTCTAACAAATGCCCCTGCGGTGTTTAAAAATTTCATCAACGATATCTTCTCTGATTTTCTTGGTCGTTTTGTGGTCATCTATCTCGATGACATTTTGATTTATTCTGCCGATAGAGATACGCATATTATGCATGTTCGCTCAGTATTACAGAGATTACGTGATAACCATCTGTTTGCCAAGCTTGAAAAATGTGTTTTCTCTGTTCAGGAAATAGCCTTTCTTGGGTTACTCCTTTCTCGTGATGGGTTTAAAATGGACCCAGGAAAGGTGCAGGCTATCGTGGATTGGGTGCAACCCAGGGATATCAAGGCGCTACAACGCTTTTTGGGTTTCGCTAATTATTATCGAAGGTTCATTAAGGGGTTTTCTCAAATTGCCAAGCCATTGACTGACCTTACACGAAAAGGGGCGGATCTGCAGAACTGGTCACAAACAGCTGTCCAGGCCTTTCTTGAGTTAAAGGACCGGTTCATGTCCGCCCCAGTCCTGGTACAGCCTGACCTCGAGGCGCCGTTTGTTGTTGAGGTGGACGCCTCAGAGGTGGGGGTGGGAGCTGTTCTCTCTCAGGGCCCTGCTACTCTGACTAATCTGTGACCATGTGCGTTCTTCTCCAAGAAATTCACTCCAGCTGAGAGGAACTATGATGTGGGTAACCGTGAATTATTGGCGGTAAAGTTGGCATTCGAAGAATGGAGGCATTTTTTAGAGGGTGCTGTTCACCGTATTACTGTCATCACTGATCATAAATAGTAAGAATAAAGTCGGGCTCAACTGGTTATATGGGGGAGGTGCTATAAAGGAAAAAATCCAGATACTGTGATAAATCCCAAGCACTCAGTCAGATACAAGAATAATGCAAAAGTTTTTTATTTGTGGATTGTAAGCAAAAAGAAAAAAGAACCACTACCAGTAGAGCAAAGCCAAGCCAACGTTTCGGCCTATGTTAGGCCTTTGTCTTCTATACCTGCGACACCAATTTTGTTGTGTACCTGATAAAATGTCCGTGCGGTCTCGGATATGTTGGGGAGACCACCCAACATATCCGAGACCGCATAAGTAAACATAAGTCTACTATACGTTGCGGCCAGACCATACTTCCCATTCCAGCACATTTTGCTGCCAGAGGACACTCGGTGTCCCAACTTCGATTTCAGGTGCTTGAATATGTTCCATTGCCCAGAAGGGGAGGCAATAGGGTGCAAATCCTCCGGGACCGCGAAGCTTACTGGATTCACACACTACAAACTCTGGAACCATTATGCATGAATAGGGAATATGAAACGAATTATTAGTTATTTTCAGAGGTGGCTACTTAGTATACATATATAGGTGATGTTGTCAATGTGTATGTGTTTTATACTTACATCTTGTGTACCCGGCAGTCCTAACCCATCTTTTCTTTTTTTCAGAGATATTGAACACCCTTTTCACTGGCAGGATCCATTCCTCACACTTTCTTTATAGGCACCACCTTTCTATAAGGTAGCATCTCTAACCCATTATTTTTCAGGTTGCTGTTCCTCCAGGTTCACACACTTGTCACACTACACACCTTGGAGACTTTCTCTATATTTAGTGACCCCTATTCCCTGAACCTTAGTCAACATACATCCATCCCACATCTCCTGATTTACATGTTTTATATTCATACATAATTCTCTCTTTATCCTCACACACCCACTATTCCTCCATATCTCTCTGCCCTTTCCCATAATGGTACTTCCACAACTCCCCCATATCCTCTTTCTACATTTTCTTTCTTGCTCTATTTCCCCTGAACCAGACATATACACATATCTCCACAGTAGCCGTTCATCACATCTCCTTTATTCTTTACCCCTTCTTGTACACACTCCATAGGTCCACCCCTCAGTTTATGCCCAATGCGGGATGTCTCCTACATATGCATTGACGTTTCGCATATGTGCATTAGCCCAATCCGTGATGTCTCAACCGACCCCCTTGATGACGCAGCGCACATGCGCATAATACACATATACACTGCCCATTCATAGTTCTGTCCGTCCCCCCTTCATGACGCGGCGCACGCGCGCGCATACACGTGCACAGTCCACCCATCTACTGCTCTATTCTATCTCCCCCCTCTGACATGTCGCGCGCAAGCAGAGCGCGCACAGTACACACACACACACCGCCCATCCATGGTCCTGTCCTTCCCACTGTGATGACGCGTCACGCATGCGCAGACACGCGCTCGCGTCACCGCTGACATCACGTGCGCATGCGCAGTGACGCACATGGCTCACACCAGGAAGTGCCGGCCACCCCTTTAAATGGCCGCTCTTCAACGCAGCACAGCGCCACATGCCTCCTGCCTGCTCCACTGGGACCCCGTCCCCATGCCAGATGCCCTAAAGGTAAAATCCTGCCTTTTCATACACTCTGTAACATACTTACATGCTCTACTTTGTACACTGCACACCTGTGTTTGATTCCTTTCTAAGACACTGTGCCAATGCCATATACCCTAAAGGTAAAATCCTGCCTTATCATACACTGTGCCTTATACTTACATGCTCTACCTTGTATACTGTATACCTATATTTGGTTGTTCTCTGGGACTCTGTCCCCAGGCCATATGCTCTAAAGGTAAAATCCTGCTTTTTACACAAACTGCTATATATTCACATGCTCTGCTTTATATATTGCATACCTGGTTTTAGCTTTTCTTGATACAGCCATTGAGCATTCTCTTATTTTCCTTTTTTCCTCAGGCACTTCCTCTACCTCACCAATAGCGTCTCGCTTCTCCCTGACTGTGGGTATGTTGTGTTTTCTCCTGTGACCTCATGTTTCCCACAAAGTGCTCACATATCCTGATACAAACCTATTTTGTAGCCAACCTAACGTCCGTTCATGCCTATCATAGGCTGGATAGTAACCGTACCACAATGCTTCCTTACTAGCTTATCTATTGTCTAGTCAGATACCTCCTCCTGGTTACTGCCTCCTGGACTCATAGTATTACAATGTCGCCTACTCCAATGTTATTTTTCCCACTACCTGTGATTGCTCACTAAGACGCTGCTCATACGATTTTATCCCCCCACTAGCAGACGGTCTGCTCGCATTTGCATGTTATACCTCTGTAACATTGTTATTTGACTATTGGCATGCCTTTTTGATTCTGCGACTATACCAACGCAAGCTTGTGCCTTCTATATGGCTTTGTTATACTGTACCTTTGGTGCTAAAAATGTTCCTCCTTTCCGTTTAGCGAACTACGCTGGAAAAGTAAAAACGCCCTACCTACGATAGAATCTGTGGACGTCTAACTCGTCCATACTAATTGGTCTCTCACATAAGTATGTGTATATACATTATCTGTAAATATGTAAAAAAAATTTTTTGTCATGTCACTTTTGGTGTGTAAATAATCTCTATCATTTCTTATAGGCAAGACCTTGACAAAGGCCTAACATAGGCCGAAACGTTGGCTTGGCTTTGCTCTACTGGTAGTGGTTCTTTTTTCTTTTTGCTTACAATCCACAAATAAAAAACTTTTGCATTATTCTTGTATCTGACTGAGTGCTTGGGATTTATCACAGTATCACTGATCATAAAAACCTCGCGTATATCGAGTCCACCAAGAGATTGACGCCTCGACAAGCGAGGTGGGCTCTTTTCTTTTCTAGATTTCATTTTTGTATTACTTTTCAGCCGGGGTCTAAAAACGTGAGGGCAGATGCACTGTCTCGTAGTTTGGACCCGGTGTCACCTCCAGAGCCTCCTTCCTCCATTCTTCCACGAGGGGTGGTGGTCGCTGCCTTGTCGTCCGAGTTAGATGCTGAGGTCAGGGAGGCCCAGTCCTCAGCGCCATCTTCCGCTCCAGACACTAAACTGTTTGTCCCTTTGCACCTCCGGTTACGAGTACTTCAAGAGTTCCATGAGTCCGTACTCAGTGGCCATCCTGGAGTTACAGCCACTCGCAGGGCTGTTGCTCGACTGTTTTGGTGGCCGGCTCTTCACTCAGATGTTGCTCGGTTTGTGTCTGACTGTGCTACATGTGCCCGTGCTAAAGTATGTCGTAACCGGCCGGCCGGGGAACTGGTTCCATTACCTGTTCTTGAAAGACCATGGACCCACTTGTCCATGGATTTCATTACGGACCTCCCTGTCTCAAATGGTATGACTGTGATCTGGGTGGTGGTGGATCGTTTTAGTAAACAGGCACATTTTGTTCCCCTCTCCGGTCTACCTTCTGCTGCGACCCTTGCCAACCACTTTATTGACCAGGTGGTTCGGTTACATGGGTTACCCCTGAATATTGTGTCTGACAGGGGGGTACAATTCATTTCTTGGTTTTGGAGGGCCTTGTGCAGGCGGTTGGGAATTGAGTTGTCCTTCTCGTCCGCCTATCATCCCGAGTCTAATGGGCAGACGGAAAGGACGAATCAGACCCTTGAGCAAATCCTGCGGTGCTTGGTTTCTGCTCAGCAGGAGGATTGGTGTACGTTTTTGCCCCTTGCGGAGTTTGCATTCAATAGCAGAGTCCATCAGTCTACGGGAACTTCTCCCTTCTTCTGTAATTACGAGTTTCACCCTCACTTCGGGACCTTCTCTAAAGTGGATTCGGGGTGTCCAGGGGCCGACTCCATCGTTCAGCATCTGGGGGAGGTGTGGAAGGAGGTACGGCGGTGCATCGTGATGGCTCAACAGTCCCAGAAACGCCAAGCGGACAAACGCCGTTCTCTGGGACCCCCCTTTCAGGTGGGGGACAAAGTGTGGCTGTCCACTCGGAATATCAGGCTCAGGGTTCCGTCTGCTAAGTTGGGTCCTAAGTTTATAGGGCCCTATGAGATCATCGAAGTGATCAACCCGGTGGCCTTTCGGTTGCAACTGCCCCAGACCTTGCGTATTCTCAATGTATTTCATACCTCCTTGCTTAAGCCATTTGTCCCTTCGGTGGTGGATTCTCAGACCCCTCCGGCTCCGATACTGGTGGACGGTAAGGAGGAGTACGAAATTCAGCGTATTATCGACTCTCGTTGGGTTCGTAGTTCCCTCCAGTATCTGATTCATTGGAAGGGTTACGGTCCGGAGGACCGGTCCTGGGTGCCGGCTCGCTCCGTGCGGGCCGATCGGTTAATTGCGGCTTTCCACTGTAAGTATCCTGGGAAGCCTGGGGGTCCGGTGGCCCCCCCTTGAGGAGGGGGTACTGTCATGATTTGCCTCCCTATCCACATGGCTAGGGGGCGGAGCCTTCTCTCGGGCCTCACTTCCGGCCCCTGGATGCCTTAAAAGCTGATACTTCCAGTGAACCAGCGCCGGCTATAAGCTTTGCCTGTGATTGCTGGTCCTGTGAGTGATATCCTGATCTGTCTGTTCCTGTGCCCCCGTGCCCTTGTCTGTGTTCTGTCCCCTGGTCGTCCCTCCTGTCCTGTGTCCCCCTCCTATTCCCCACTCGGTTGCTTCCTCCAGTACTGACCTTAGCCTGACTTTGACTTCGCTTCTGCTTGCTCCTCCGGTCCTGCTTCTGCCCGTACGGTGTTTGACCCAGCCTGTGTGACTATTCCTCACAAACCCTGCAGTTCTGCCTCTCAGCTGTGCTGATTAGGCAGTGCATGAGAACGCTGTGCATTTCCTTCCTGGTTCTCATTGCTCTGTGTAGTGTCGTCTACTGCAGAGCTCTGGCTCCCTCTGGTGGCAGTATTACAGACACAATCTTACCAGCTTCCGCCAGCATCTTCACAAGGTATTTTGCTTTTGTTCTTGGGTTGATATGCATGTTTGACAAAGCATGCGCATCTTTGGTACACAGTATCCATCTCCTTCCTGAGCGGTATGATGGCTGGACATTCCCATCTTGTTTGTACTTGCGTATAATTGTTTGTGTAGATGAACGAGGCACCTTCAGGTATCTGGAAATTGCACACACGGATGTAACAGACTTGTGCAAATCTACAATTCTCTTGAAAATAATGTTGGTTCCTAATTGATTTAAAATGGGAAAAGTTTATTCTGATTTCATGTCAGATAGTGAGAAAAACATGCAGATGTGTCTTTTTTGATAGTGTATGTAAACTTCTGGTTTCAACTGTATATATATCAGATGATTCAACCATATATTTAGCAGCAAGAAACTAAATAAAGTGATCTGTGCAGTCTAGCAGCAAATGATGTTTGCAGGACAACTAATAAATTATCAGAAATTGATAGTTTATACACTTAGCATCAGAGAATTGTCTAAGTTACTATTTGTTCTATTCCATTCATAGACCACCCCTATCAAAGTGTATATTATCCTCTATTTTATCAGTTTTATTATTTTCTGCTATTTTGTTGAATAAAGTTAATTTTAATATATTATGTTGTATTCTGTGTTTCTGTTTTTTGTTCTGAAGACCTTGCGTTGATCATTTATGAAGTGTGTTTACTACTCTGCTAGGTATTTCATCTGAACCCATGAAAAAATGGATACAGACGAATCCCCCATAGGAGACTGCAATCACAGTTCAAATTTTAGACCATTTTGTTGACTTTATGTTTGTCTCACAAGTAATTTTATGTGGCATGTCTGCTTTTCTGCTCTATTTTATTGTCTGTTTTGCTCTTCAATGTCATTCTAAATGCTCTTATTTATCCAGTTTATCTGCATTGCATCAATAATACAGAATAGTAAGCCCAGGGCTTTTTTTAGATGTGATGGACACTATAATACACAGGCATTGGCAGTATGAGGCTTTGCTGGGTGACTGTAATACATGCCACAGGCCTCGTGAACAGGGCATGCAGAATTCGTTCCCTGGCTGACTGGGGTGAGAACTTTCTGGATTGTGCTGAAGCAGGGTGAGACAGTGATGGCTGATGCTGGAGCGCTCCAGAAGAAAGGAGCAGAATAGCCTGGGCATTTCTCTACCCTTTGTTCAGGGACACTACAGTAAAAGTTGTGCAGCTGAGCAGAACCCTAGCTGTGCACCCTCCTATCCAAACATTGGCTCATTAGCTATAGTAATTTTTCATTGCAAATGTGGTGTTACTTGTGGCCTAGAAGAAGTAAGGATCAGAGTGGTGACCAGATCCTGGCGTAAGGAATTAGACTAGGTTCTGTTGCATTCCTTCCCTTGAAGACACTAATTGTGTAATGTGATGTGAATTGTGTCCTGCACCATTTTTTTTAAATATTTTTTTGGAACTGTGATGATAATGTGGATTATATTTTAATATATGATATAATGTGATGTTTGGCTGTCTAATGTAACTTCTGATATGTGGTAATGTAAAGTATAATGTATAGTGTATATTGCATAGCATTTGTATAAGGGGTGCTTCACACACAGCGAGCTCGCTGCCGAGATCGCTGCTGAGTCACGCTTTTTGTGACGCAGCAGTGACATCATTAGCGATCTCGCTGTGTGTGACACTGAGCAGCGATCTGGCCCCTGCTGCGAGATCGCTGCTCGTTACACACAGCCCTGGTTCGTTTTCTTCAAAGCCGCTCTCCTGCTGTGACACACAGATCGCTGTGTGTGACAGCAAGAGAGCGACAAATGAAGCGAGCAGGGAGCAGGAGCCGGCGTCTGACAGCTGAGGTAAGCTGTATCCAAGATAAACATCGGGTAACCAAGGTGGTTACCCGATATTTACCTTAGTTACCAGCCTCCGCAGCTCTCACGCTGCCTGTGCTGCCGGCTCCGGCTCTCTGCACATGTAGCTGCTGTACACATCGGGTTAATTAACCCGATGTGTACAGCAGCTAGGAGAGCAAGGAGCCAGCGCTAAGCAGTGTGCGCGGCTCCCTGCTCTCTGCACATGTAGCTGCATTACACATCGGGTTAATTAACCCGATGTGTACTGTAGCTAGGAGAGCAAGGAGCCAGCGCTTAGTGTGCGCGGCTCCCTGCTCCCTGCTCACACTGGTAACTAATGTAAACATCGGGTAACCATACCCGATGTTTACCTTAGTTACCAGTCTCCGCAGCTTCCAGACGGCGGCTCCGTGCAAGCGCAACGTCGCTTGCACGTCGCTGCTGGCTGGGGGCTGTTCACTGGTCGCTGGTGAGATCTGCCTGTTTGACAGCTCACCAGCGACCATGTAGCGATGCAGCAGCGATCCTGACCAGGTCAGATCGCTGGTCGGATCGCTGCTGCATCGCTAAGTGTGAAGGTACCCTAAGACGTTACCAGACAGTAGGGTAAGAGATAGTTAAGTGTTGGGACTAGCCCACAATAGAAGGGGTTAGTTGATAAGGTAAGAGACTTTTCGTTTGGAAAGAGTTAAGCTGGGTTCACACATAGCGACAACGACGTCGCTGTTACGTCACCATTTTCTGTGACGTAACAGCGACCTTGTAAGTCGCTGTTATGATCGCTGCTTAGCTGTCAAACACAGCAGAAGCAGCAGCGATCATAACGATGCTGTGCTTCATGTGCAGAGAGCAGGGAGCCGCGCTTAGCGCTGGCTCCCTGCTCTCCTTGCTACAGTATACATCGTGTTAATTACCCGATGTGTACTGCAGCCACATGTGCAGAGAGCAGGGAGCCGCGCACACCGCTTAGCGCTTGCTCCCTGCTATCCTAGCTACAGTACACATCGGGTTAATTACCCGATGTGTACTGCAGCTACATGTGCAGAGAGCAGGAGCCGGCACTGGCAGCGAGAGCGGCGGACGCTGGTAACGAAGGTAAATATCGGGTAACCAGGAAAAGGTCTTCCCTTGGTTACCCGATGTTTACCCTGGTTACAGCTTACCGCAGCTGCCAGACGCCGGTTCCTGCTCCCTGCTCGCTTCATTTCGTCGCTGTCTCGCTGTCACACACAGCGATGTGTGCGTCACAGCGGGAGAGCAACGACCAAAAAAATGAAGCTGGACATTCAGCAACGAGCGGCGACCTCACAGCAGGGGCCAGCTCGTTGCTGGATGTCACACACAGCGACAGCGACGGGATGTCGCTGCAACGTCACAGAAAATGGTGACGTTGCAGCGACGTCGTTGTCGCTGTGTGTGACACCACCTTTAGTGAAGATCTAGTGTGCGATAGATACCAACAGATAGTCTATAGGATGTGAAGGTCGCATACTGTGGGTGACTTATGGCAGCAAGGGGAGAAAGGAGACTTGAGTCAAGATAACGTGATCCTTGAATAAATGCCATACGCGATCTTTGAACATACACACTGTATATTATTTCTTCATGACTATGTAAAACCTTTCAGCAGTACTTTTTACTCATAAGGACAATTCCTGCACGTGCACTCTGAACATTCACAATGCATATCAATTTTTTGCACAACTCTTCACATTGAGAAAAAAGAGTTTTTTACCCATTTCATATCATTACACATTTTTTTCATTTTTTCTTTTTGATAAATAATACACAATTTTGAGTTTTAAATTTTTATTTATTCTTCTTTTATTTTTATTTCTGCTATATCATCATCAATTAATTTTTTCACCACAAGGCTTCCATCCTTTTTTGAACACTGAAAACATAACATTTATTATTTTCGCATTTTTTTAATCCCAATTCCCTATGTAGGGCTGTGGATAGAGCCTCCAGCTAATGTATTCCTACGATCCCCAGTAGATCCCAGAGTTCTTGACTCTCTTAATTCTGTTATATTCCTAAAAATTAATTTTTCATTTATTTCTTTCTCTCTTTTTCTTTTTTGCTTTTTGTTTTGTAATTTCTAAATTGTTGCAATATTTGAAATGTTGCACCTCCAGGACTTTTAGGGGTACTTTGCACGTTGCAACATCACTACTGCGATATCGTCGGGGTCAAATCGAAAGTGACGCACATCCGGCGCCAGTAACGACGTTGCAACGTGTAATGCCTAGATGCACCGATAAACGATCGCAAAGCATCGAAAATCGGTGATCTGTGTAGCGTCGGTCATTTCCATAATTTCGCTGCTGCGACAGGTACGATGTTGTTCCTCGTTCCTGCGGCAGCACACATCGCTATGTGTGAAGCCTCAAAAGCGAGGAACATCTCCTTACCTGCGTCCAGCAGCTATGCGGAAGGAAGGAGGTGGACGGGATGTTTACGTGCCGCTCATCTGCGCCCCTCCGCTTCTATTGGCCGCGTGCTGTGTGACGTCGCTGTGACGTCACACGACCCGCCCCCTTAGGAAGGAGGCGGGTCGCCGGCCAGAGCGACGTCGCAGGGCAGGTAAGTGCGTGTGAAGCTGCCGTAGCGATAATGTTCGCTACGGCAGCTATCACAAGATATCGCATGTGCGACGGGGGCGGGCACTATCGCGCTCGGCATCGCTACAATGGGCTAGCGATGTTGCAGCGTGCAAAGTACCCCTTAAAGTTGCGTTTTAATACATAATGATTTAAATCATGATGCCTTTATTTGCTCAGTCTATTGTTCCGCCATAATTTGAAATACAGCAGGTGGTCCTCTGACGTAGCTGTATATATATTCATATATATATATATATATATATATATTTGTGTATATATATATATATATGTATATATATATATATACACAGTATATATATAGTTTTTCCTCTGTATTAGACTGTTGGATTTTCTTTGAAGTCCTGATGAAGGAGACTGAGTTCTCTGAAATGCATCAACCTGAATAAAGGAATAAAGAAATTAAATAATCAACATCTAAATTTCTGGTGATAGCGCGGCATACACCCGATCTCTCCCCCGTTGCGTCTGATCTAATGTAATGTGAATTGTGTCCTGCGTCTTTTGTAAATATTGTTTTATGTGAACTGTGATAATAATGGGGATTGTATTGTAATGTGATGTTTGCCTGTCCAATGTAACATGTGATATGTGGTAATGTAAAGTATTATGTAAAGTGTATATTGCATAGCGCTTGTAAAAGAAGTTACCAGACAATAGGGTAAGAGATAGTTAGGTGTTGGTACTAGCCCACAATGGGAGGGGTTAGTTGATAGAGATGGTTTATTCTGGAAAAAGTTAGTGAGGATCTAGTGTGTGATAGATACTGACAGTCTCAAGGTCGCATACAGTGGGTGAATTTTAGCAGCAAGTAGAAAAAAAGACTGGAGTTCAAATAGCGTGATCTTTGAATACTGACCGAAGACAGAATGCTAGAGAACACTGAGGCTAGAAAACAGCCTCCATACCAAGTGACTCCCAGGTTGAAGGGTGAGGAAAACGGGATTTTAATGACTAGGCCCCAAGCCTAATAGGGTACAGAACAGACTGAGATGTGAGCAGAATTGACTTTTCCTGGTGGGGTCTCCCAAAGTGTCAGAATGCACAAGACTCTAGTCTGCCACTAGTGACTACCCGTTATCCCCCTCCTTTATGAAGACAAGAGACGTGGATCCTGAAGAGGAAAGGCTCTAGTCTGGTCATAAAGACAGAACACCTGACTTTCTCCTCTACCAAGAGACTGGATGGGGAACCTCTGGAAGGGAAGGTGCCCATCGTGAATTGGACAGTAGTATTGGGCTGGGTTGTGCTGGGACGCACAGGACCAGTAAGATCAGAATAAACCAGTGGGATCTAAGAATGTGTCTTGATATCCGTGGTACAATCGAAACATGCTGGAAGATATATGCCTACTATCTGGTGTTTGAAGTTGTTAATGAAAATGAACCGTTGAGAAAAATGTAGTTCATTGAAACATTGGTGGTCTTCTTATGGAAGAAAAGTTGTCATTTGACCTTGACCAACCGACATCTGCAGCAACATCCAGCCTGCACAGACGAACGACCCACACTAACCAAGTCCACACATCCAGCCAGGACCAGCTCTTTCATGTAGCATGTTGGCGTGTCCGCCCTGCGACACTCTATACTGGGACCACAAAAGAGAATCTGTTGCCAGGTTTTTGCTATGGAATCTGAGAGCATCGGTATGTAGTGGTAGAGAGCCTGATTCCAGCGATGTGTCACTATTTGGCCTGCTCTTTGTAGTTTTAGTAAAATATGTGCTTTATCAGTAGGAGATTATCACTAGAGGACTAGTTGTCTTGTGCCATTTATTCTGTATTGTATGCCACAGGTTCTCTATGGGGTTCAGATCAGGTGAACAAGGGGACCATGTAATTATTTTTTCATCTTGTAGACTTTTATTGGCCAGCCACGCTGTGGAGTAGTTGGATGGGATGCATGTGATGGAGCATTGTCCTGCATGAAAATCATGTTTTTCTTGAACGATACCGACTTCTTCCTGTACCACTGCTTGAAGAACTTGTATTCCAGAAACTGGCAGTAGGTCTGGGAGTTGAGCTTCACTCCATCCTCAACCCGAAAAGGTCCCACAAGTTCATCTTTGATGATATCAGCCCATACCAGTACCGCACGTGCACCTTGCTGGCATCTGAGTCGGAGTGGAGCTCTCTGCCCTTTACTAATCCAGCATCTGGCCCATCAAGAGTCACTCTCATTTCATCAGTCCATAAAACCTTTGAAAAATCAATCTTAAGATATTTCTTGGCCCAGTCTTGACGTTTTATCTTATGTTTCTTGTTCAAAGGTGGTCATTTTTCAGCCTTCCTTACCTTGGCCATGTCTCTGAGTATGGCACACCTTGTGCTTTTTGATAGTCCAGTAACGTTGCAGCTCTGAAATATGGCCAAACTGGTGGCAAATGGCATCTTGGCAGCTTCACGCTTGATTTTCATCAATTAATGGGCAGTTATTTTGCGCGTTTTTGCCCAACACGCTTCTTGCGACTCAGTAGGCTAATTGCCATGAAACGCTTGATTATTCGGTGATCAAGCTTCAAACGTTTGGCAATTTCAAGACTGCTGCATCCCTCTGCAAGACATCCCACAATTTTGGACTTTTCAGAGCCCGTCAAATCTCTCTTTTGACCCATTTTGCCAAAGGAAAGGAAGTTGCCTAATAATTAAGCACACCTTATATAGGGTGTTGATGTCATTACACCACACCCCTCCTCATTACCGAGATGCACATCACCTGATTTACTTAATTGGTAGTTGTCTCTCAGCCTATACAGCTTGAGTAGGACAACATGTATAAAAAGTATCATGTGATCAAAATACTCATTTGCCTAATAATTCTACACACTGTGTACAGGGAGGGAAACCAGTACACCTCTCGGAACAGTGTCGGAGGCTGTGGCTGCTGCACGCAATTGTTAGGGCCAGGTGGACGGGCAGACCCAGGAGGTGGATCCACTGGGCTGAACACCTCACCGAGGGCAAGGTGCCCGGTAGCCGGAGCACTAGCAGGACAGTCCGTTTAGAGGAGTGGAGTAAAGAAGTCCCTGGGACCACGGGGTCTCTGATGGTAGTCCGGGTGACGGAGCTCAGGTTCGGAGGCCGAGATGTCGTCAGGCAGAGTCCGGAACCAATGGAGCGAGAAGACGGGTCACCACAGGGATCAGAGATGGCAGGAGCTGACGGGATGGCAGGCCGTCACCGTTCGGGGTTCGGGTATCGTCAGGACCGGTTGGCGAGGCAGGATCGGCTCTACGAGAGAGATAGGTGAGTATATCACAGACACAAGGAGACCTGACTCCTAGCTTAGAAAACACGAAGAACAGGCCCCGCCCACTTGGAAAGGATCCCCCTATATACCCAGTACCTGATCCTTCAATATCCTGTTGGAGGACACTGGTCCTTTAAGAAAGGGTCAATGACCGCGCGCGTGCCCTAATGCGCATGCGCGAGGCCCGGGTGCCAGAAGCCAGGGCAGGGAGCGGTGAACAGGAGGCAGGGGAGCCGGCCTGGAGCAGAGCTGCCGACGGGCGCCGGGAGCGGGGACCGAGCCGCCTGGGGAGCGCAGGTGATGGGGGCTGGAGGCTGTGGAGCGGGGGACGCCTGATAGAGGAGCCGGGGAGCGAGGCAGGGAAGCCGGGGAGCGTGGCAGGTGAGCCGGGGAGCGAGGCAGGGGACCCGGGGAGCGTGGCAGCAATGTTGATCGTAAACAGATCAAGCAGCTGACAGAATCTATGGATGGTAGGCTGTTGAGTGTCATCATAAAGAAAGGTGGCTATATTGGTCACTAATTTTTTGGGACTTTCTTTTTGCATGTTAGAAATGTTTATTTCTAAATTTTGTGCAGTTATATTGGTTTACCTGGTGAAAATAAACAAGTGAGATGGGAATATATTTGGTTTTTATTAAGTTGCCTAATAATTCTGCACAGTAATAGTTACCTGGAAAACAGATATCCTCCTAAGATTGCCAAATCTAAAAAAAAACCACTCCAACTTCCAAAAATATTAAGCTTTGATATTTATGAGTCTTTTGCGTTGATTGAGAAAATAGTTGTTGATCAATAATAAAAAAAAATCCTCTAAAATACAACTTGCCTAATATTTCTGCACACGGTGTATTGACAAATTTATCTCTACAAAACACCATTGAGTCAAATACAGTGAATGTTGCAGAAGTAATAATTGCAAATAAGCCCTTGTAGTGCCCATACATTGTACCCAACTCATGCTTCTTTAGAAACACTCCAACAATGCCAAACATGTGAACGTTAACTGTGGTTTAGGCACGTTTGGGGCTCAGAAGGGATGGGAGCATTTGGATTTGGGAGCATAGATTTTGCTTGATTTTTTTTTTTTGCTGGAGCCATAGCGCTTTTCCACAGTCTTTGTGTTGCCAGTGTCATGGAAACCCCAATATTTCCATTAACAGAAGACAGAACTGAGTTGGGACTTGTGTTTTTGTGGGTTGAGTTGAATGCTATTGGAGGCAATTTGGGGTACAGAGCATTTTGGATTAGTTCACATTTATCCTGTTCTCTATGCTGACCACTTACATCAGGGTTTCCATCTACATCTTCAAAATGTGATTGTGATTTAGGTGAATTCCCCAACGGATCCATTCACTAATGAGGCAGCAGATTTACTCTGGACTCTGTTCATCCTCTGTTCAGTGTTGTCCAACTTTTCAAGGGTGCACAAAACTGTTGTTGACCGCACTTTAGTGTATACCTAAAAACATTTTTAAAAAGAGGGACACTGCCGGATCACAAGCTAGACATGAGTTCAAAGTAACTCACTGTGCCTCATTACAGTAAATATTCCTACTGGAATTTTGTCTGAAATACATATTTCAGAGAGTTACATGTATTCCCCAATATAAGCACTCAGCGTAGAGCACAGTCTAAATATGAACCTTGCTGTACTGCGATCTTTGGGAGGCAGGATAAACAAATCAACAGAAGTTGAAGGATTGACTTTATTTGTTATGCTGCACACCGGTGCAGTATAAGTGATAAGGTGCTTTTATTCCTTGGGTCACGAATACAGTGATACCAGATTTATAGTGTGTTTTTTAGGTTGTGTACTATCACACTAAAAAAACATTTTTTAAAAAAAATAAAGGTTTTTTGTATCACTGTATTTTGAAGGCTGTACTTTTTTAATTTTTCTGCCAACAGAGTCATGTGAGGGCTTGTTTTTTGATAGATGATTTGAAGATTTTATTAGTACCATTTTTGGGCACATTACTTTATTTGATCGTTTTCTATTCTGATTGTTGGGATGCAGAATAAACAAAAAACAGCAATTCATAAACTGTTTTAATTTTGCACCATTCACCATGTATTAAATTTGATAAGACAACTTTATTGTTTGTGTCAGTACAATTACAATGATACCTCATTTATATATATATATATATATATATATATATATATATATATATATATATATATATATATATATATATATATATATATAAAAACAATTTTATAGAAAATACTATTGTTTATATGCTGTATATGCTGCTATATTCTGAGAGCTATAGCCTAATTTTTTTTCCCTTGAAAAAACTGAATGGTGTCTTATTTTTTCTGGACAAAATGATGTTTTCAGGTATTCCATTTTATTTACATGCGACTTTTTGATTGCATTTTAATCCACTTTTTTCAGCAGTTTGATGAAAAAGCATTGTTTTTTGCTACATGTTTTAGGGTTTTTTTTATATTGTTCGCTGAAGTGGTTAAATAGCGTCACAGTTTTATAGATGCGGTCATTCTAAACATGATGATTAGGGATGATCGAATACTTAGATTATTCGGCTTCGCGAATATTTTCCGAATACCTCGCCACTATTCGACTATTCGATGCACAATGTAAGTCTATGGGAAGCCCGAATAGTTCTGAATAGTTTTTATTCGGGTTTCCCATAGACTTACATTGCGCATCGAATATTCACGAATAGTGGCGAGGTATTCGTAAAATATTCTTGAAGCCGGATAATCGAAATATTAGATCATCCCTAATGGTGATCCCAAATATGTGTACTTTTTTATGTATTTTGGTTTTTACACAAATATAGTTATTTATTGGTATGTTTTTGTTTTTTCACTTTTGTTCTTTATTTTGAGATTATTTTTAAATATTTGTATAATTTTTTTAAGTTCACTTTTTTTTATTTAGTTCCTATATGGGACTTTATCTTTGATTACTCTGAGCACTGCAATACTTTATACTGTCAGTGTTACACTGGCAGAAGCCTTTTAGACCATGCTGTTGGCATGGTCTAAGAGGCTTTCCTAGCTGGCAAACCTGGGGTCTTCATGACGACCTTGGGTTGCCATGATTACAATTAGGCCCCGTGATCATGTCATCGGGGTACCAATAAGGTGAGAGAGGGAGCGCATTACCTCTCACAGCCTTCTAAATGCTGCGATTGCTATTGATTGTGCCATTTAGGGGGTTAAGTATACAGGGGCCATGCCTGGCTGTGGCAGCCGGAACTCGGCTATCATTTATTCCAAGCTCCTGCTGGCAACCATGATTGCTATGAGGAACCCTGTACATCCATTTGCAGGAAGTCATCACAAAATATGACATATCAGTACACCAAATGTCGGAAAGGGGTTAGATCTAAGTCCCCAGCCCCTGGTCTTGCACTCACTCTCCAGCATCTTTATCTGTTTCCAGTGTTGCTCCATTTAGTCTCCTGCACCAAATCTGCATCTTCTGGCAAAAAAAAAAAATGCGTCAAAACACGATGTGGTCAGGAGATGCAGATTTGGTCCAGTAATATGATGTATAAATTTCAGCACCAAATCTGCATCTCTTGGCAAAAAAAAAGCAGAAAAACAGTTTTCTACCAGGAGATGCAAATTTTGTGCATCAGATATCCCTGAGAACTCTGTATTTGGGGTCGGTGCATGGCTACTAGGTATCCCTACAGATCCCAAATTTTACAATCCTGGATCGCCCATCACTAATTGGAAGGCATCTGACTAATTGTACTCATGCAGATCTATGAAAGACCAATGGCAAGTGTCACATCATCTTCACCATTTACCAAGCAAGTCACTATAGATTTGTTGCTCCCTGTGCCTGATACTCCAAATCCCTGCACTCATTTGTATTGAAGTGAATGGGAGAAGCTGCAATACTAGGGAGAGCTGCTATCACATATAAAGTGACAATCGATGTCATTGTTAGGATCTACCCTAAGGGGCACTTTGCATGCTGCGACATCACAGGCCGATGCTGCGATGCCGAGCGCGATAGTCCCCGCCCCCGTCGCTGCTGCGATATCCTTGTGATAACTGCCGTAGCGAACATTATCGCTACGGCAGCTTCACATGGACTCACCTGTCCTGCGACCGTCGCTCTGGCCGGCGACCCGCCTCCTTATTAAGGGGGCGGGTCGTATGGCGTCACTGCGACGTCACACGGCAGGCGGCCAATAGGAGCTGAGGGGCGGAGATGAGCTGGATGTAAACATCCCGCCCACCTCCTTCCTTCCGCATATCCTATGGAAGCCGCAGTGACGCCGGTAGGAGATGTTCCTCGCTCCTGCGGCTTCGCACACAGCGATGTGTGCAGCCGCAGGAACGAGGAACAACATTGGACTGTCGCGTCAGCGTAATCATGGATTACGCCGACGCTGCACCGATGATACGATTACGACGCTTTTGCGCTCGTTAATCGTATCATCGAGCCTTTACACACTACGATGTCGCATGTGATGCCGGAAGTACGTCATTTTCAATTTGACCCCACCGACATCGCACCTGCGATATCGTAGTGTGCAAAGCTCGCCTAAGAATAACCCCTAAATATTATGTCGCGGGCGGAGGAGGGGACACTGCGCTCTCCCACTGCTCGGGTCCGGCCGCTGCTGCTGCTGCGGCTGCTGCTCGGTGGTGGCTCGAGCGGTGGGCCGGATCCCGGGGACTCGAGCGGCGTTCCTCGCCCGCGAGTGAAAAGGGTGGGGATTGATTGTGGGGATTTGGATATTGTCCGTGACGCCACCCACGTTTGTGGTGAGATTGGTGACACCACCGCTGGATGGGGATCCCGGGAGCGATGACAGGGAGCAGCCTGGATGTTAGTTCTCCCCACCGTGGGTAGGGGGTTGGTTGTCCCGGGGCCCGGTGATGGGGTAGGGATGGATGGCAGGCGGGTTACGGGGCCTGGTGAGGTGCAGGGTCGCGGGGGCAGCGCTGTGCCGCACGGCACTGTGGTACTCACTCAGCCAATGATGAGGACACAGTTCTCGGTAAAACACACGGCTGGATGGACGTCTCCCACAGACGGCTGCGGTGTTTCTCCTCCCGGCAGGTTGATGGTGACTGCCTTTCCCTGCACCTGTGTAACGTGTACGGTTCCAATGGGTTCCCACCGGTAACCCGCTCCCCAGCTTGGATGGGTTGCTGAAGGAGCCCCTTTTGCCCGCAGGCTCTGGCCCTGGGAACTTTAGCCTTGGCGGTGACTGTGTTTCCCTCTCTCGGTTGGACTGTTGCCTTCTGATGGGACTTGGCTGCTGGGAAACCCAGGAGGTTACCTTCGCTAACGGATTTGGCAAATTCACGGCGACTCCTAGCCTTGCCGGGGTCCGTAAGCCCCTGCCGGATGGTGCTGGCTTCTCTTTGCGTACCGGTCCGGTACCGCCGGGCCACTGCCCGTCCACGGTCCTTACGGCAAGCTCCAATAGGCCACTCCTGCAGACGGTCACCACCGTCTGCCAACCTTGCTGATCCGTCCGGGCCACACACCCGGACTACTTTCTGTCTGCTCAACTGCTACTTATCTTCCTCTCACTTTCACTTCCAAAAAAGAACTCCTTACTTTTCCCGCCTCCAGGACTGTGAAGTCCCCGGTTGGCGGGGCCAACCGCCTGGCCCACCCCCTGGTGTGGACATCAGCCCCTAGAGGGAGGCAACAAGGGTTTTTGTCTGACTTCGGTGTGCCTGACCGGGAGTGTGGGGTGTGTAGGTGTTGTTCTGTGACGTCCTGGCTTGTCCAGGGCGCCACATTTATAGTTGCAGAAAACCCCTTTTAATTGCAGTTCTGTCTTGTGATTTAGGTATATGGCTTGGAGGGAAATAATGCAAATATTTCTTTTTTATAAAGCAGAACTGAAATCTCGTACATGTTTGTTTACATACAGTTTGTTTACATTTTGCTATCATATTCTAATTTGGCAGCTTGGTCTATACATGTTTTGTGGTATTTTCAGCATTCTCATTTCCTTTTAATACACATGGAAATATTTTATGCAGGTGAAATTGACTACAGAGATCTTTTTCGAGAAGAGAGGCAGTCAGGGAAATCCATGCCTTTTGTATGAGAAATGTCAATGAGACAAGTTTTGATATTTGGTGATGTCTGAGACATTCTTGTTAGCTTCTTGTTATTCATTTAAGAACAAGCTCAAGGCCATGTCAACCTGCCACAAATAAACAAAATCTTCATATATTTTTATGTATATGATACAAGCTGTCAATAACAAATGTTTGAAATATACTACAGATATAGTATAGCACCCTTTTTTAGTGTGAGGGTGGCCGGAGTGGTAGTCGAGGTTGTGGCTCAATCCTCTGATGCCCCATCCATCCCCACAGGGTGAAGGATATTGGGTTTGATAGTTAGGGGAACCTGGTTGGGTGCAAGGGTTTGATCAGTGTAGGTCGTACCTTTGTGGTGGCTGCATATTGCCGATGTCTTGGGTGAACCAGGTCCCATCTGCAGTGAAGATAGACAACAAGGCAAACAGTTCTGAACCAAACGTTCCTTCAGTTCAAAACACTAAACTTCACATGTGTGACAGTGGACACATATCTTGTAGTTCATTTCTTTAGTTTAGGACACTATTAGACACACGTACTTCTCCTTCCCCTCAGCAGCTGTTTTCGCTGGTGTTTTACTAACATCCAACCTAGCACCACAATACTGTGCATAAAAGTCACTGTACCCACCCACAGGGAGTCGCCATAGGCAAAGTGACAGCACCACCAGACAGAACTACCTTCCTCGTTTCACGATGGTTCCTGTATTGGCCTGTTCACCCAAGGCTATGCTAAGCGTTCTCCTCTGGACCCTTCTCTGCTGAGATCGCATGTTCATGGTAAGAACTAGCTTCTGATGTTGACCATACATGAGTCTGTCCGTTTCCTCGAATCCTGCTGTTTCACAGTCGGTGTTTTCTGCTTTGGAGTTACGCACACCCACTAACTGCAATTTGGTATTCAACAACCTCTACATCAGAACTCAACTGTAGTCAAACCCTATCTGAATCTAATATGGTGTCGGTTCTGTTCTCCTAGGACCTGGCTCCTCTCTTTGTGGGCTAATCCTACAACTTAACTCTTCCTTGCTCTGTAGTTACCTAGCACCGGTCAAATCCTATCTTATATACATTCTTATCTCTCTATACATTTACGAGGCTGGTGTCTTCCCTAAAAGAAGAAAGAATTGGAAGCATTTAAAGAAACAGGGATATATCAATACAGAACTTAAACACCTGCTAAAAAGGAAAAAATAAATACCATATTTTTCGGATTATAAGACGCATTTTCCTCCCAAAAATTTGGGAAGAAAATGAGGGGGTATCTTATAATCTGAATGCACCTTACTAGGAGGTGGTGGAGAGGGGTACCTTGGGGCTGCGGGCTCTGTGTTGGGGCCTGCGGGGCGCTGTGCTGGGGTCTGGAGGGTGCTATGCTGGGGCCTGCGGGGCGCGGTGCTGAGGCCTGCGGGGCGCTGTGGCCACCTGGGTGCTGCTGTGCTGCAAGTGGTGAGGCAGGGGTATCGTGAAGATGTTGTCGGTGTGGATTTCAAATAATGGCACCTGGAGTCGGTGCGTGCGCAGATGGAGCTCTCAGCTCAAGATCTTCTCTGCGCACGCGCCGCTCCGGCCTTTTGATCTCCTAGTAGCGGATTTAAGAAAAATGGTGCCCAGAGGTGGCGCATGAGCAGATGAGATCTCGGCTTGTCATTGAGCCGATAGTTCAATCTGTACACGCGCCGACTCCAGGCACCATTTTTTTGAAGCCCGCACCATCGACATCTTCAGGATGCCCCTGCCTCACCGCTCGCAGCACAGCAGCCCACAGTACAGCGCCCCACAGGTCCCAGCACAGCTCTCCGCAGGCCCCAGCACAGTGCCTTACAATTTCTGGAAGTTGCTTACCTCACAGCATCTGGGACACCCGCCGGCCGCATCGCCATGCCTCCTGTAACCCCGTTTCACCACCGCTGCCGCCCCTCCCAGTAAGAGACCACCGGATTACAAGACGGACCCCATTTTTTTCACCTTTTTTTCCTCTAAATTTGGGGTGCGTCTTATGATTTGGTGAATCTTATAAACCGAAAAATACAGTATATATCAAATGGAAAGAGGGGGTCATATCTACAGAAGAATATAATGCTGTTTGCAGGGACCACAGGGCAAGAATTAGAAGAGCTAAAGCCAGTAATAAAGTGAGACTTGCAATAAAAACGTTTTTTGGGGTATGTCAGAAGAAAATGAAAAGTCAAAGATGCTATAGGATTTTTACAGGATGAAAAAAGTAGAATGGTCAAAAATGGTGTTGAGAAGGTCGAACTTTTAAATTCCTATTTTGCATCTATGTTCTCTAAGAAAGCAAATGTAACATCAACTGATCTTCACTGTACCAATCAGCAAATGTAGATAATTTAAAACTTAACTTTTAATTATGTGGTTAAAAAGGAGTAACCCACTTGACAAACAAACCTGTGCGGCTAGGCTCTACAGTGGAGTGTTAATACTGGTGGGGTGAAACTAACCAATAAACTTTACACATTCATGTACAGTTAAGGCCGCTTTACACGCTGCGATATCGCTAGCGTGCGTTCCCGCCCCCATCGGTTGTGCGACACAGGCAAATCGCTGCCCGTGCTGCACAGCATCGCCCAGACCCGTCACACTACTTACCTGCCTAGCGACGTGGCTGTGACCGGCGAACCGCCTCCTTTATAAGGGGGCGGTCCGTGCGGCGTCACAGCGACGTCACAGAGCGGCCGCCCAATAGAAGCGGAGGGGTGGAGATGAGCGGGACGTAACATCCCCCAACCTCCTTCCTTCCGCATTGCGGCCGGCGGCAGGTAAGGAGAGGTTCCTCGTTCCTGCGGCGTCACACATAGCGATGTGTGCTGCCGCAGCAACGAGGAACTACATCGATAGCTGCAGCAGCAGCGATTTTTGAGAATAGGGAGGCATGTCACCGATGAGCGATTTTGAACGTTTTTGCAACGATTCAAAATCGCTCATAAGTGTCACACACTGCGATAACGGTAATGCCGCCGGATGTGCGTCACTAACGACGCGACCCCGACGATAAAACATTAACGATATCGTAGCGTGTAAAGCCCCCTTTACACCACTGAATGCACCCCTTCTCAAGCTATATCAAAGAACTGGAACACAGAATGCACATAGTATGAAAATACAATTAAAGTGACTTAAATAAGTAGCAACAATCTAACCATTTGTTCTCCTGGGACTGGTTCACTGAAAGGGTAAATCACAAGGGAGAGGAAAACAAGTATAAACTGCCTCAAATTACCCCAGATTACCAAATTATAAGTCACTGCTCACATCCCTCCTTCCCTACATGTCTCATCATTTGTATGAATCTCCAGGTGATCCGGAGGTTGGGGATGAGGTGGAAACTCCATGATGAGGTGGAAACTCCATGTGGTGCATGGTCTCACCTCATCCCCAACCTCCGGAACTGTCTTGGCCCCAGTGTTGTTCAATATTTTTATAAATGCTTTTCATAAGGGAAGTGTAAGTAAACTAATCAAATTTGCAGACAATGCAAAGCTAGGAGGGATAGCTAATATTAGAGAGGATAGAGGAAGGATTCAGAAGGATCAAGGTGAGCTGGAACAATGGGCAGCAACTAATAGAATGGTATTTAACAGGGAGAAATGCAAAATTGTACATCTGGGCAAGAAAAATGAAAATAATATGTACGGAATGGGAGGAACACAGCTAAGCAACAGCACGTGTGAAAAAGATTTGGTTATACTAATAGATCACAGACTGCATAGGAGTCAACAGTGTGATGCAGCAGCAAAAAAGTCAAACATAGTTTTGGGATGTATTAAGAGAAGCACAGAGTCTAGCTCACGTGAAGTAATTATCCCCCTCTACTCCTCTTTAGTCAGACCTCATCTAAAATACTGTGTCCAGTTCTGGGCACTACATTTTAAAACAAACATTGAAAAACTGAATAAATTCAGAAAAGAGCTACCAAGATGGTGCATAGACTGCAAACTATGTCACAAAGCACATGAACCGCTATGGAGATGTGGGGCAGGGTGCAGGCCGGCTGCGTTGGTGAGTATGTCGACGTCCCTGTAGGGACGCCAGCATTACAGTACCCCCCCTTATGCCACTCTCAACCAGGCCTGAAAGAAATTCCTTTTCCAGAATGACGTCCTCTGAGTTAATAGGAGTAGGCATGACCAGTGGAAGGGGTAGGCCGGATGGTTGCTGCTTGGAAGGCTTTTTTCCCAGACCATCAATGGCAGACATAACTGGTCTCTGGAGTAGTCATCTCAGAGGCTTCAGGGACACATTGAGAAGGCAGACTCAGGACAACGTTCAAGATGGGTTTGGAAGCACCAAGGTGGAGATCTTTTCCAAATGCTGGTTCAGAAACAAAACATATGGGTTCACACAGGAGAAATTCATCGACGGATGACACCGTCAGAGGATTCTGAAGTTGTCGGATTGGAATCTGGTACTGATCCACCACAGCCTGTTGTATGAAGTTTCCAGCAGATTCAAAATCAATGCTAGCCATCTCAGAGAACCAAATACCTCCATATGATACAGACACAGACAGGCTCAATGGAGAGGAAGGATTGTTCTTGCCTAGAGTTTCACCTCCTACCAGCCCAAGGCATGAGAGTCTTGGCTTCAAGGTACAAGCATGGATGGAGTGTTCAGCTCCTCTGCGGTAGAAACACAGACCCATGGCTCGACGATGCTCTGACATCATTGCTCTGATATCCTGATATAATCAACCTGTATCGGTTCAGGTGTCAGAGCGGAAACTGGGAAACCGGCGGACTATGGAGGGATGGGGTCGGGCACATAGGTTTCTTTTCCTGTAACGCCTGCCTGGATCCACATACTCAGATGGGCTGTAACGGGGAGGCTAGAGGGAAGCCACTCACCAAGTAGGACCCCCAGAACCCTGAAACCCTTTAACCCCTATACAGGGATTTGGAATTACACAGGGAACTGGAGATCACTACCTGTGGAAAGCTGCAGTCCGATGAGAGTAGTCGTCAGGCAGGGTCAACCCAGGAATAGCGGAACAGGGACAGAATCGGCAGGCAGTGACGTAGTCAGCAAACATAGCAGAGGTCAGATCCGGGTTGGGCAGCAAGGTACAAAAACAGTACGCAGAAGGGTAGTCAAAAACACGCAGAAGTCAACACACAGGAATCACCAACAGAATAGGATGTAACAGGAGCCAGGAAAATCAGAACTATATCTGGCAGTAATCATGTGACAGGAGGGGAAATAAGAAGGGTGTGGTGTCTTCCCATTGGCTGTAGCTGAACACTGGCAACTTCAGCTGGAAGACACATGCCACCCACAGTCAGCCAGCGGTACTGCAGATCCCAAGCTAACCCAGCCCAGTGGATGATCGGAGCCTGCCTGCGCCCACCGGTGCTGCTGGCATCAACTTCTCTCCCATCACCAGCACCATCTACGGCAGGAACACGGCGTCGCCTGGCGATCGGAGCAGAAGTCGCTGGAGCAGACTCCGGCGGTGACGTAACATTTCCCATGTCAACTCCATGGATTGCTTCTGGTACCTGATATCAACCCGGATAGCCAAGGAAATCAGATTATCCTGCAGATAAGGTAGCCAGTCCCAGGTCTTTCAAACGGGTGTTCACGGATCTAAAATATAACAGATGTTGATGCTGCTGGTCCCGTATGTGAGACATTTCCTGGTACAGCAATGGAAGCAAAAGGGTGTTGAAGTCAGCGGAGTCCTTGGCCTGTACAAACTGTTAAACCTGACAACTAACTAGGAAGCAAACAGTAAACCTGACTGAAGTAACCACATTGAGCTAACCCCTCCCCTTAGGGGAAGATACTTTAAGTACCTAGTGCCTCTCATCCATACTTTGAGAAGCACTTCTGGGTTATGGTGAACTGGTCCTTTAAGAGCAGGGAAGGTGCGTGCGCCCTAAGCGCAGTCCTGGGGTACTGTGCAGCATGCAAAGACCCTGGTAGCATGAAGCAGCAGAAGAGCACATTGACGGCTTCAAAGAGGTGAGGGAGGATGCAGGCCGGCCGCAGCAGTGAGTATGTCGGTGGCGTTACAACAGTGGATCTCAATCAGCACATGACTAGTGATGATTTAAAAAAATATATATTTTGTACACTTTTTAATACCCTACTTGGGATTTCTGGTTAGAGAGGACCTTTTACCAAACTCTTCATGTTGAAAGTAACTCAGAATGTATTAGTGGCTGCAGAGCAGAATAAAAAGTTTTTATTTTTTCATTTTGACTCTCTGTTGCAGAGATATCGACAAACAAAGTACACTCCCTGACAGAAGTTCTGTCGCTTATCCATGTTATGTAAATAAAAGCTTATAACCTGACTTTAAATTCATCCATTGGTTTTATAAATTACTCTTTTGAAAGCTGAAACCCTCACAAATGTGGTTTAGGTTATGAAAATAAAGTTGCTGCAAAGCTGAAATATTGATCATTTAGTGAACACAGAAAGGTCAGATTTTGGCAAGACAAAAGTTTTGTCGCCCACAGAATGTAATGTGAAATTCAAACAAATAATTAACCTCTAATACAAAGATATGTTGCATAACATTGGTGAATAACGTTGTGGTGCTATTAGAGCCATATTTAATATTTTGTGTGACTTCCATGAGCTTGAAGGACTGCATCCATGCGGTTTGACAATGATTCATACGATTTATTGATGAAGTCATCAGGAATAGCAAAGAATGCAGTCTTACATGCCTCCCAGAGTTCATCTAGATTCTTTGGTTTTGTCATGATATTTTTCCACCACCAAACTTAACTGTTTTCTGGGTGTATTTTGGATCCATACGGGCTCCAGTAGGTCTCCTGGCAGTATTTGCGGCGGCTGTGGTGTAATTCATTAAATGATCAATATTTCAGCTTTGCAACAACTTTATTTTCATAACCTAAACCAAATTTGGGAGGGTTTCAGCTTTCAAAAGAGTAATTTATAAAACCAATGATTGAATTTAAAGTCAGGTTATAAGCTTTTATTTACATAACATGGATAAGCGACAGAACTTCTGTCTGGGAGTGTAATTGGCACCTAAACAGTTGTTTTTTTTTTAAATACAAGTAGGTGTTATCAGAGAGCTTTCACTGTAGGTGTGTATTTCTTTTTTTTTGGTGACCAATCAAAAGCAAGAAGCAACACATTGGGAAAATATAAAATACCCCATAATAGCTTAGATCAGACTCAGTGTGAGACATGTATTGACAGACTGCGCTCCTCACTTCAGTATGAGTGTGATGAAATGTGGGAAATATTTTGCCAACTTCTCCATTATGCACAGGCGAAATTTAAAAAAAATTTATTCCAGTCTGCAGCCGGTATTACATCTTGTATCCAGTTCAACATGAAAAAGGTCTTTATTTAAGGGATTGTCCCACTTTCATTCTTCAGTAGCGCACAGATGCTCTGCCTCTCAGCTTTTTGCTTCCATGAGGGCGATGCACTGCTGATGATTGGCAGTTTGGGGCGACAGCATGGCTAACTTACTAGCTGAACTGTGTGCTCTCCTATACTGTTTGTAGAAACAACTTTGCCTCTGCAGAAACACTGGAGGAGCACAGCAGCACTGAAGCTTTACAGAATATAGGACATCTAAATGATGCCATATACTTATTTTCGGGTGGCAGAATGAACAAATAAACAGCAGTTCAATTTTTTTTTTACTATAATCACTGTGTGACAAGGGATATGTATTGATCAGAGGCATATATTCAGGGATTATTGCCTTACAGTCCTTGCTACTGTACCCTAAAACCAAAAGTCCTTTCCAGGGCTACATCTATTCTATTCCCTGTTAAATTCACTGTTAGCTGCAATCACTGCGGGGATAGCCGATGGAGGAGGAATAGTTAGGGATTAAAGCAGGCATACAGGCAGGGTTTATTACAAAACAGTCCTTCTATAGTTATACTGCTACTGCAACCTAAAACCAAAAGTCCATTTCATGGCTAGTTACTGTCCTTTCTTGGAGTCAAAACAATGTTATCTGCATCTGCTGTAGGGCTAGCTGCTGGAGGGGTGTTAGGGGTGCTTCACACACAGCGAGCTCGCTGCCGAGATCGCTGCTGAGTCACGCTTTTTGTGACGCAGCAGTGACCTCATTAGCGATCTCGCTGTGTGTGACACTGAGCAGCGATCTGGCCCCTGCTGCGAGATCGCTGCTCGTTACACACAGCCCTGGTTCGTTTTCTTCAAAGGCGCTCTCCCGCTGTGACACACAGATCGCTGTGTGTGACAGCGAGAGAGCGACAAATGAAGCGAGCAGGGAGCAGGAGCCGGCGTCTGACAGCAGAGGTAAGCTTGTAACCAAGATAAACATCGGGTAACCAAGGTGGTTACCCGATATTTACCTTAGTTACCAGCCTCCGCAGCTCTCACGCTGCCTGTGCTGCCGGCTCCGGCTCTCTGCACATGTAACTGCTGTACACATCGGGTTAATTAACCCGATGTGTACTGTAGCTAGGAGAGCAAGGAGCCAGCGCTCAGTGTGCGCGGCTCCCTGCTCCCTGCACACACAGCTAAGCGGTGTGCGCTGGTAACTAATGTAAACATCGGGTAACCATACCCGATGTTTACCTTAGTTACCAGTCTCCGCAGCTTCCAGACACCGGCTCCGTGCAAGCGCAGCGTCGCTTGCACGTCGCTGCTGGCTGGGGGCTGGTCACTGGTCGCTGGTGAGATCTGCCTGTTTGACAGCTCACCAGCGACCATGTAGCGATGCAGCAGCGATCCTGACCAGGTCAGATCGCTGGTCGGATCGCTGCTGCGTCGCTAAAGTGTGAAGGTACCCTTAGGTTGGATTAGAGGCATATAGGCAAGGATTAAAGACTTAAGGTACCGTCACACATAACGAGATCGCTAGCGAGATCGCAGCTGAGTCACGGTTTCTGTGACGCAGTTGCGATCCCGTTAGCGATCTCGTTATGTGTGACACTTACCAGCGATCAGGCCCCTGCTGTGAGATCTCTAGTCGTTGCAGAATTGTCCAGGCCGCCATTTTCTTCAAAGGTGATGTCCTGCTGGGCAGGATACATCGCTGTGTTTGACACTGTGTGACAGGGTCACAGTGACTGCTGAGATCGTTATACAGGTCGCTACTGCGACCTGTATTGTTCTGCATCGCTGGTAAGATCTGACTGTGTGACATCTCACCTGCGACCTCCCAGCGACTTACCTGCGATCCCTATCAGGTCGCATTGTTTTCGGGATCGCAGGTAAGTCGTTGTGTGTGACTGGGCCTTTACCGTCCTTGCTGCAACCTAAAATAAAAAATCCTTTATTAGGGCTACATCTATTCTATTCCCTATTAATACCACTCTTAGCTGCATTCAATGTAGGGAGAGCTGCTGGAGGAGAGATAGATTTGGATTACAGGCATATAGGCAGGGATTGTAGCCTTGTAGTCCTTGCTGTGCACCACTGCCCGTGGTGCACAACATCGCCCGGACCCGTTACACTACTTACCTGCCCTGCGATGTCGCTGTGACCGGCGAACCGCCTCCTTTCTAAGGGGGTGGTCCGTGCGGCGTCACAGCGACGTCACTAAGCGGCCGCCCAATCAAAGCGGAAGGGCGGAGATGAGCGGGACATAACATCCCGCCCACCTGCTTCCTTCCGCATTGCGGGCGGAGGCAGGTAAGGTGAGGTTCCTCGTTCCTGCGGCGTCACACGGAGCGATGTGTGCTGCCGCAGGAGCGACAAACTACATCATACACGCTGCAGCAGCGATATTTGAGAAGCGATCCCCATGTCACCGATGAGCGATTTTGAACGTTTTTGCGACGATTCAAAATCGCTCATAGGTGTCACACGCAACGACATTGCTAATGCGGCCGGATGTGCGTCACAAATTCTGTGACCCCAACGACATCGCATTAGCGATGTCGTAGCGTGTAAAGCGACCTTTAATAAAGCTTTCTTGGCAATGTTACTTTTTAAGGGAACACTCAAGTGGTATTATCAATAACGGACACACGGTCATTATTTTTGCCTAGTGGATAAAAGAGGAATACTATTATTTTCTGGGAGGCACACTAGGGACATTATTTTTCTGTTCTATGGGGTATTAGACAAATATGCCTATGTTACAAACTCTGTATCTGAGACAAGTCTGGAAGAGACATTTTTCAGCATAGCATCTCTAGGCCGCTTGTTACTTTTGCTACTTTGAGCAGCCTGCGTGACCTAAACGTGTTATTATGGCATGCAGCGTCCAGTTGAGCACAATTGAGATGTCACTGGATTTTGATGATGTGCCCAAGTGCATTCAGCATGGCAGAACACTCTTCAGACAACAATTAACAACCTCATTAATAACAGACAGTGTGTAAGTACGGGCATTTCTGCATGTGGCGCTCATACTTGATACTGAATAAGTCGAGATGTTTTTAAAATGTTGTTTTATTCTTTGTATTTGCAGATCACTAACATCTCTATCCATCCTGTCATTTCTAGAAGTCCATAACTTTTCCTTGTTGGTGTTACACTTTCAGTGTTACGAAATATATTATTGTTATGTCGCGGGCGTGGAGGAGGGTGTCAGCACACTACGCTCACCCCTTCTGCTCGGGTCCGGCGGCTGCTGCTCAGTGGTGGCTCGAGCGGTGGGCCGGATCCCGGGGGTTCTCGAGCGGCGCTCCTCGCCCGTGAGTGAAAGGGGGTTGTTGGGTGTGGGGATTGTTTCTTGTCCGTGACGCCACCCACGGTTGTGGTGATTTCACCACCGCTGCTCGGTGTGGGGATCCCGGGAGTGATGGTGGGGGAGCAGCTAGTTGTTGTGTTGCCCCTCCGTGGGTAGGGGTTGGTGATCCCGGGGCCCGGTGATGAGGTGGGAGATGCAGGGCCTGGTGGGCGCAGGGACGCGGGGGCAGCGCTGTGCCTTGCGGCACTGTGGTACTCACTCAGCCTGAGACGTTGACACAGTCTTACGGTAAACCACACGGCTGGAAAGACGGTTCCCACGGACGGCTGCACTTGCTCTCCCAGTAGGTGACGGTGATGTCCCTTTTCCCTGCACCTTTGTTTCTGTGTTGGTAGCGATGGGTTCCCACCGGTAACCCACTCCCCGGCTTCAAGCTGGACCGGAGGAGCTCTACTCTGTGCTCGCAGGCGCTGGCCCTGAGAAACTGGTGCCCTGGCGGTGGCGCTGTTTCTCCTGTAATGGTTGGGCTGTTGCCTTCAATCGGGACTTGGTTGTTGGGGGATCTGCGTCCCCTTCACTGACGGATTTGGCAAATTATGGCGACTCCTAGCCTTGCCGGGGTCCGAGAGGCCCCTGCCCTGGTGCTGACTGTCCTTTGGTACGCTGCTCCAGACCGCCGGGCCACTATCCATCCGTGGTCCTTCCAGGAACTTCCAAACGGTCCCCCTCCAGACAGTCACCGCCGTTGCTGACCTTGCTGACCCTGTCCTGCACACAGCTGGGCTCACTTCAGGCTTTCTTTCTGTCACTTTTCACCTTTCTTCCACTTCTCCTACTCCTCCTTTACCACTTCCACTTCACTTCCTTTCCCTTTCCCCTCCTAAACTGAACTGCTGGGTTTTCCCGCCTCCAGAGCTGTGTCCTCCTCGGTGGGCGGAGCCAACCGCCTGGCCCACCCCCTGGTGTGAACATCAGCCTCTGGAGGAAGGCAACAAGGATTTTGGTTAGCTTTGATGTGCCTAACTGGGGTGTAGGGTGTGTGGGTGCAATGACCTGTGACCCCTGGCTTGCCCAGGGCGTCACATTCCCCCTTAGCAAAATGCAGACCGTCCGCGGGCTGCCCGTCCAACACCGGTTTTATTTTTCTGCAAATGCATAAAAGGTATAACATTGTAAACGGTAACATATATACATTTTTAATGAATCTTCCCATAACGGGAGGCACTTTTACTTTAACGTTTCAAACGGTTTACGGTTACGGTTTCCGCTCTCTCCCACCCAAGTAACATGGCCCTGATGCTGCCCCTAAAGCCCAGGCAGCACCCCTTGACCCACAGTCCAGCACACGGTACCCGAGCGGGATCTGTCCTTCCCCTCCAGAGGGTAGCCACCGGTTCCTGTGGTGGCTGGGCCCCAGCCGGCTCTACTGCGGGCCCTCCCTCCAACCTGCCTCTCCGGAGGCGGCATTGCGGAAAACGGTAACGGCAAACAACTTATTTACAAGCCACTAACGTCTGTGGTTGCCCTGCAAGTTCACGGGCTTGTCCATGGATAGTTCCCATGCAAAACAACTTGTAAACGGTCCCCACAGGGACAACGGTGCCGGCTCCGGCCGGTTGCAAATCAAGCAGACAATCAGGTGAAGTACACGGTAATCATTTTTCTTATCATTCTTTTTCAAACTTTCAAACTTTCATAAACTCAGACTTTGGTCCCAACGGGGACTGCTGCAGCAGGCATCCGCTGGCACTACTGGGCATTTTCGTCCTCCTCACCCGGCTCGGGGTGGAAGGACACGGGCACCAGCCCCTCCAGTGCATAGCAAGCACGGCGTGGAAGGGCCGCCCGATACCCATTGTTCCCGGTTCGGGGGACATATGTGGCCTCCATGCCAGGCAGGGCAACGACCCCCTCCTCTTCCTCCGACACAGGCTCAGTGTCAGGACCGGAGTCGCTATCTTCTGCCCCTGCCGCAGTCACAGAGGGGTGTACGTCCGACGGGCCAGGTGCGGTGCAGCGCGCGAGCGAGTAGGACGGAGGTAACACAGGAGCCAGGGGCAGACCGGGTCCCTCAGCCGCAGCGGCCGGTCCCTCGGGGACACAGGGGCGTGGGTCACTCTCTAGCTCCTCCATCACGGCCTCCACTTCATACACTCGCGCCACAGCAACTAGCGCCTCCACCTCCGCGGCCCACTGCTCCATCAGCCCGCCGATCTGACTCCGATAGTGACGGCAGATCTCCGCCGCCCGGGCCCTCAGCCATGCCGCTGTTCCAGACACCAGCTCGGTAGTCTCTGCAGAACTAGGTGGGGCGGACATTTCTCGTCAGGGTCGGTGGACCGGGGGGTCCCAGTGTGTTTGCTTGCACCGCCACACTCACATGCATCCAGCCGCCATCGCGTCCCCCTTAGCTCTTTCCGGCCCCTCCTCTCTCAGGGCGGGGTTTTGGCCTTCGCGCCTCTGCTACTCGAGAAGACGCTCGAGCGGGAACTTTTCGCGCCAAAGATGGCGGCTTCTGAAATTTTTCAACCGGATACCTCCGGCGGTAACAAGGCGCACCTCTACCAAACGGCAGAGCGGTAAGATCCTGTTCGTGACGCCAAGTTGTCGCGGGCGGGGAGGAGGGTGTCAGCACACTACGCTCGCCCCTTCTGCTCGGGTCCGGCGGCTGCCGCTGCTCAGTGGTGGCTCGAGCTGTGGGCCGGATCCCGGGGGTTCTCGAGCGGCACTCCTCGCCCGTGAGTGAAAGGGGGTATTTGGGTGTTGGGATATTGTTTATTGTCCGTGACGCCACCCACGGTTGTGGTGATTTCACCACCGCTGCTCGGTGTGGGGATCCCGGGAGTGATGGTGGGGGAGCAGCTAGTTGTTGTGTTGCCCCTCCGTGGGTAGGGGTTAGTGATCCCGGGGCCCGGTGATGAGGTGGGAGATGCAGGGCCTGGTGGGCGCAGGGACGCGGGGGCAGCGCTGTGCCTTGCGGCACTGTGGTACTCACTCAGCCTGAGACGTTGACACAGTCTTACGGTAAACCACACAGCTGGAAAGACGGTTCCCACGGACGGCTGCACTTGCTCTCCCAGTAGGTGACGGTGATGTCCCTTTTCCCTGCACCTTTGTTTCTGTGTTGGTAGCGATGGGTTCCCACCGGTAACCCACTCCCCGGCTTCAAGCTGGACCGGAGGAGCTCTACTCTGTGCCCGCAGGCGCTGGCCCTGAGAAACTGGTGCCCTGGCGGTGGCGGTGTTTCTCCTGTAATGGTTGGGCTGTTGCCTTCAATCGGGACTTGGTTGTTGGGGGATCTGCGTCCCCTTCACTGACGGATTTGGCAAATTATGGCGACTCCTAGCCTTGCCGGGGTCCGAGAGGCCCCTGCCCTGGTGCTGACTGTCCTTTGGTACGCTGCTCCAGACCGCCGGGCCACTACCCGTCCGCGGTCCTTCCAGGAACTTCCAAACGGTCCCCCTCCAGACAGTCACCGCCGTTGCTGACCTTGCTGACCCTGTCCTGCACACAGCTGGACTCACTTCAGGCTTTCTTTCTGTCACTTTTCACCTTTCTTCCACTTCTCCTACTCCTCCTTTACCACTTCCACTTCACTTCCTTTCCCTTTCCCCTCCTAAACTGAACTGCTGGGTTTTCCCGCCTCCAGAGCTGTGTCCTCCTCGGTGGGCGGAGCCAACCGCCTGGCCCACCCCCTGGTGTGAACATCAGCCTCTGGAGGAAGGCAACAAGGATTTTGGTTAGCTTTGATGTGCCTAACTGGGGTGTAGGGTGTGTGGGTGCAATGACCTGTGACCCCTGGCTTGCCCAGGGCGTCACATTCCCCCTTAGCAAAATGCAGACCGTCCGCGGGCTGCCCGTCCAACACCGGTTTTATTTTTCTGCAAATGCATAAAAGGTATAACATTGTAAACGGTAACATATATACATTTTTAATGAATCTTCCCATAACGGGAGGCACTTTTACTTTAACGTTTCAAACGGTTTACGGTTACGGTTTCCGCTCTCTCCCACCCAAGTAACATGGCCCTGATGCTGCCCCTAAAGCCCAGGCAGCACCCCTTGACCCACAGTCCAGCACACGGTACCCGAGCGGGATCTGTCCTTCCCCTCCAGAGGGTAGCCACCGGTTCCTGTGGTGGCTGGGCCCCAGCCGGCTCTACTGCGGGCCCTCCCTCCAACCTGCCTCTCCGGAGGCGGCATTGCGGAAAACGGTAACGGCAAACAACTTATTTACAAGCCACTAACGTCTGTGGTTGCCCTGCAAGTTCACGGGCTTGTCCATGGATAGTTCCCATGCAAAACAACTTGTAAACGGTCCCCACAGGGACAACGGTGCCGGCTCCGGCCGGTTGCAAATCAAGCAGACAATCAGGTGAAGTACACGGTAATCATTTTTCTTATCATTCTTTTTCAAACTTTCAAACTTTCATAAACTCAGACTTTGGTCCCAACGGGGACTGCTGCAGCGGGCATCCGCTGGCACTACTGGGCATTTTCGTCCTCCTCACCCGGCTCGGGGTGGAAGGACACGGGCACCAGCCCCTCCAGTGCATAGCAAGCACGGCGTGGAAGGGCCGCCCGATACCCATTGTTCCCGGTTCGGGGGACATATGTGGCCTCCATGCCAGGCAGGGCAACGACCCCCTCCTCTTCCTCCGACACAGGCTCAGTGTCAGGACCGGAGTCGCTATCTTCTGCCCCTGCCGCAGTCACAGAGGGGTGTACGTCCGACGGGCCAGGTGCGGTGCAGCGCGCGAGCGAGTAGGACGGAGGTAACACAGGAGCCAGGGGCAGACCGGGTCCCTCAGCCGCAGCGGCCGGTCCCTCGGGGACACAGGGGCGTGGGTCACTCTCTAGCTCCTCCATCACGGCCTCCACTTCATACACTCGCGCCACAGCAACTAGCGCCTCCACCTCCGCGGCCCACTGCTCCATCAGCCCGCCGATCTGACTCCGATAGTGACGGCAGATCTCCGCCGCCCGGGCCCTCAGCCATGCCGCTGTTCCAGACACCAGCTCGGTAGTCTCTGCAGAACTAGGTGGGGCGGACATTTCTCGTCAGGGTCGGTGGACCGGGGGGTCCCAGTGTGTTTGCTTGCACCGCCACACTCACATGCATCCAGCCGCCATCGCGTCCCCCTTAGCTCTTTCCGGCCCCTCCTCTCTCAGGGCGGGGTTTTGGCCTTCGCGCCTCTGCTACTCGAGAAGACGCTCGAGCGGGAACTTTTCGCGCCAAAGATGGCGGCTTCTGAAATTTTTCAACCGGATACCTCCGGCGGTAACAAGGCGCACCTCTACCAAACGGCAGAGCGGTAAGATCCTGTTCGTGACGCCAAGTTGTCGCGGGCGGGGAGGAGGGTGTCAGCACACTACGCTCGCCCCTTCTGCTCGGGTCCGGCGGCTGCCGCTGCTCAGTGGTGGCTCGAGCTGTGGGCCGGATCCCGGGGGTTCTCGAGCGGCACTCCTCGCCCGTGAGTGAAAGGGGGTATTTGGGTGTTGGGATATTGTTTATTGTCCGTGACGCCACCCACGGTTGTGGTGATTTCACCACCGCTGCTCGGTGTGGGGATCCCGGGAGTGATGGTGGGGGAGCAGCTAGTTGTTGTGTTGCCCCTCCGTGGGTAGGGGTTAGTGATCCCGGGGCCCGGTGATGAGGTGGGAGATGCAGGGCCTGGTGGGCGCAGGGACGCGGGGGCAGCGCTGTGCCTTGCGGCACTGTGGTACTCACTCAGCCTGAGACGTTGACACAGTCTTACGGTAAACCACACAGCTGGAAAGACGGTTCCCACGGACGGCTGCACTTGCTCTCCCAGTAGGTGACGGTGATGTCCCTTTTCCCTGCACCTTTGTTTCTGTGTTGGTAGCGATGGGTTCCCACCGGTAACCCACTCCCCGGCTTCAAGCTGGACCGGAGGAGCTCTACTCTGTGCCCGCAGGCGCTGGCCCTGAGAAACTGGTGCCCTGGCGGTGGCGGTGTTTCTCCTGTAATGGTTGGGCTGTTGCCTTCAATCGGGACTTGGTTGTTGGGGGATCTGCGTCCCCTTCACTGACGGATTTGGCAAATTATGGCGACTCCTAGCCTTGCCGGGGTCCGAGAGGCCCCTGCCCTGGTGCTGACTGTCCTTTGGTACGCTGCTCCAGACCGCCGGGCCACTACCCGTCCGCGGTCCTTCCAGGAACTTCCAAACGGTCCCCCTCCAGACAGTCACCGCCGTTGCTGACCTTGCTGACCCTGTCCTGCACACAGCTGGACTCACTTCAGGCTTTCTTTCTGTCACTTTTCACCTTTCTTCCACTTCTCCTACTCCTCCTTTACCACTTCCACTTCACTTCCTTTCCCTTTCACCTCCTAAACTGAACTGCTGGGTTTTCCCACCTCCAGAGCTGTGTCCTCCTCGGTGGGCGGAGCCAACCGCCTGGCCCACCCCCTGGTGTGAACATCAGCCTCTGGAGGAAGGCAACAAGGATTTTGGTTAGCTTTGATGTGCCTAACTGGGGTGTAGGGTGTGTGGGTGCAATGACCTGTGACCCCTGGCTTGCCCAGGGCGTCACAGTTACACTACCCATCCTATTACAGCAGTGTCCCCACTTTCTGCGTTATGATTATTATACCTGGGATGCATCACTAAATTATTTTTTTTATTCTTTACCCCTTTTTAAATTACCATCAGTCCATTGTGTATTTAGTATTATACTTTTTTAGAGTTATCACAGCTAGATAGAAGTAGGGGTGAGTAATGTTCATTATACATAGTGCACTTCACGATGGCAATCAAGGAACTAAATAGGAAGCTTCATTATCTGCCTCTGTCCAAGTCAATTGCTTCAGGTTAGGGAGACTGGTTCATCTGTAAGTGAAAGTACTGCGATTGCTGCGAAAACGTGAAGATATTGACCAAAGAGGTGATAAAAGAGGTTTATTTCTGGAAAAAAAGAGGCTTATTTCTTATTTCTGGCATATAGTCAAAGATTAGCAGTGTGCTGCACCAGAGCAGTCTGCATGCTGCTGTCTGAGAGTACCTGAATGTGAGTATCTGATATACAGTACCTGAATGAATAGGCCACCAATGTGCTAAAGAGTGCTGTATGTTGTAAAGGCCCCGTCACACTAAGCAACATCGCTAGCAACATCGCTGTTAACGAACAACTTTTGTGACGTAGCAGCGATGTTGCTAGCGATGTTGCTGTGTGTGACATCCAGCAACAACCTGGCCCCTGCTGTGAGGTCGTTGGTTGTTGCTGAATGTCCTGGGCCATTTTTTAGTTGTTGCTGTCCCGCTGTGAAGCACAGATCGCTGTGTGTGACAGCGAGAGAGCAACAACTAAATGTGCAGGCAGCAGGAGCCGGCTTCTGCGGAGGCTGGTAACCACAGTAAACATCGGGTAACCAAGAAGCCCTGTCCTTGGTTACCCGATATTTTCCTTTGTTACCAGCCTCCGCCGCTCTCACTGTCAGTGCCGGCTCCTGCTCTGTGCACATGTAGCTGCAGCACACATTGGGTAATTAACCTGATGTGTGCTGTAACTAGGAGAGCAGGGAGCCAGCGCTCAGTGTGCGCTGCTCCCTGCTCTCTGCACGTGTAGCTGCGTGCGCTGGTAACCAAGGTAAATATCGGCTTGGTTACCCGATATTTACCTTAGTTACCAAGCGCAGCATCTTCCACGCGGCGCTGGGGGCTGGTCACTGGTTGCTGGTGAGCTCACCAGCAACTTGTGTAGCGACGCTCCAGCGATCCCTGCCAGGTCAGGTTGCTGGTGGGATCGCTGGAGCGTCGCAGTGTCACATCTCACCAGCAACCTCCTAGCAACTTACCAGCGATCCCTATCGTTGTTGGGATCACTGGTAAGTTGTATAGTGTGACTGGACCTTAACGAGAGAGAGAGAGAGAGAGAGAGAGAGAGAGAGAGGGGTGTGAAGACACAGCCCTGTAAAATGTTTGTCAGGGGTTAATATTCTTAATTGGCCAGACCTGGATCCCTGTGGTATGTTAACTCATGTTTGTTAAGTCATTGTGTTCTCCAGGACTATCGGAGTCAGCCATTGTCTGAGATTGAGGATTTCTAAGTTAGGGTACCTTCACACTTTAGCGATGCAGCAGCGATCCGACCAGCGATCTGACCTGGTCAGGATCGCTGCTGCATCGCTACATGGTCGCTGGTGAGCTGTCAAACAGGCAGATCTCACCAGCGACCAGTGACCAGCCCCCAGCCAGCAGCGACGTGCAAGCGACGCTGCGCTTGCACGGAGCCGGCGTCTGGAAGCTGCGGACACTGGTAACTAATGTAAACATCGGGTATGGTTACCCGATGTTTACATTAGTTACCAGCGCACACCGCTTAGCTTAGCGTGTGCAGGGAGCAGGAGCCGGCACTGGCAGCGTGAGAGCTGCGGAGGCTGGTAACGAAGGTAAATATCGGGTAACCACCTTGGTTACCCGATGTTAACTTGGTTACAGCTTACCGCAGGCTGTCAGACGCCGGCTCCTGCTCCCTGCACATTCAGGATTGTTGCTCTCTCGCTGTCACACACAGCGATGTGTGCTTATCAGCGGGAGAGCAACAATTAAAAAACGAACCAGCACTGTGTGTAACGAGCAGCGATCTCACAGCAGGGGCCAGATCGCTGCTCAGTGTCACACACAGCGAGATCACTAATGAGATCACAAAAAACGTGACTCAGCAGCAATCTCAGTAGCGATCTCGCTGTGTGTGAAGCACCCCTTAATGAAACTTCCCCAGCCTCTCTGTCTACCTAACTCAGATGAAAATCCTACAGAATTAACTATGCGTTTTGGAATGCCACCCAATAAGAGCACAGCCTTACTCCACCAATCCAGTGAGGCCACATAACTTTGAATGAGTGCCCTGGGAGATAAAAAAAAAGCGACTGTTTGAGTCACCAGGGGTTGTTCTTTGGCTACATGCTTTCAATTAAGGAGTTTCTATCCCAATTGGATGTCGATTACCCAGCCTAGGCACTTCGGCGTCGGCTAGGGAATCAAACAGGATTATATTGTGCAGGAGCACTGCCAAGGATCTAGAATTCGGCTGGAAGAAACCCAGGTTGGGATGATACAGTTACCTGGCTACGGACTTTGCTGTGCTTGTGAAGCGTCCTACGCTTGTCACTATCCTATTCTTAGTGGGTGCCTTCCAGAAGCAGGGTGCTGCTGGTTTGGGGTATGTGACCCTGGAAGCTCCGAAGGCACGAATATTCTACTCCCTGGTGAGCCAGCGGAAGGGTGAAACTCTGCTGCCTGTTACATCGTGTGATTTGCATGGTTTTGTGTTGTATGCCTTTGACTGTTGGGGATCCAATAAAGTCTAATTATTGTAGTTCCGCACTCTGTGTTGTCTGAGTAGTGTTCTGCCCACGGGTAAGGAGTTTGGGCTTTCAGTTGGGATGAGCCCTGGTCCATGCGGTCTTTCTAAAGGCGGCCAGGCAGTGGACAAGAGCAAACACTGACTCCCGTGTCTCCACAGGGGAGACCAGGATTGGAGGCTGGAGTGTCCCGTGCTGTAATAGAGATGGTGCTTGACTAAGTAAGGGACTTCCGAGGAGTCTGCCATCAGACTGTGCACAATCGTCAATGCACAATGTTGATATTTATGCCAGTCATCTATTTCCATTGTTGCCTCTTATAATAGTGTTTGTAACCACCAAGCATGAAGCCTTTTAAAATACTTGTAACCACCAAGTTTGTTGCCTCTTCTTGAGAAATGTTATCCTGAGCTTTCTCTTGTGTATATCTGTGTGTCGCCCCTGCAGCGGATTGAACCGCTCGGATCCGTGCGACGACTTGTGGCTCAAGGGTCTTCGGACCCTGGGGCTTGGGGCTACTTCTAAACGTAAACGGGGGAGTTATTTATAGGGGAGGTATAGTTTGTGACGCCCAGCAAAAAAGAGGAAATATCTAGCTCACCTGTCATTGAAGTTCATTCTATCCTCCAAGGTGCACGTGTCCCACCGGTCAGTCCATACCGGTGCGGATAGCAAACAATTGGAAAAAAGGGAGTGGGCTCAGCACCTATATAGTAAAATATAAAAAAACTTTATTGGTATCTTATTAAAATAGTCATGTCTGGGAACACACTGTACAAAAATAACACAAGTGAAACTTTATGCATTTCGGACCCAAGAATTAAAAACAAAAGCGTCCTTAGTCATAAGTTACCTGTTGGATGGCCATGGATAGAATATATTGATACTCTAAGGGTGTAAAGCCCAAGCACAATGGGATGGGAGGAGTGTCTCCAACACAACTGCAGGAGGATGCAATCAAAAATTCAAAATAGTTTGTGACGCCACCCGTGGTGTACGGTAAGGAGGGGATACCGTGGCTGCTGTTGGGAGTACCCGGAATGATGGAGTGGGACAGCAAGATGTCGTTGCCCTCCACGAGTAGGGACAGGCCCCGGGACTCGGTGTGATGCCGTGGGATGCAGGGGTCACTCAGGTACTCACTCAGTCAATAAGCAGACGCTGACAACCGGGTAAAAAAAAATCTCGTGGTATCGCTGCCGCTTGAGGAGAGCTCATCCGGGTCCCGTCCCCTACAGTGATGCCTGGTGATCTGTGACCTGCCTCCTGGCACTAAGTTTAACTTCAACGTGATGGCCCAGTAGTCTGGAACTTTCCGGGCCCCGTTCCCCACTGTGGGGAGCCTGCTCTCAGGGCTCACGCTTGGGATTTTCTGGACCGTTTGTTTGGAAGGCCCTATCCCCCTCGTTGCGCTAGTGCCCCGATTCTAGAGTGGGTGGGAACAGATCATAAAGGCTCCGTTCTCAGGTTAATTACTGGGTTGCCTGAAGCGTGTACCCCGCCGTGCCTTCGGTCCCGGACCGGTGATAGTGCTAGGCTGCTGACCATCCTCCTTGACAGTTCCAGGCGCCTGGCCGCAATCCCCGGACCGGGGGTCCGACTCCTCTAGGTCCAGACTACCGTCTGCAACCTAGACAGCTTCTCTTGGGAGCCACCACTCCCAACCTCCTCTGAGCTCCTCATAGCTCGAGGGCTTCTTCACTCCACTCCTCTCACTGACCAACTACTAACTGACTACACTACTCACGTCTCCTCGCTGACCCCCCAGGTGGGCGACTCTATTCCACTCAAATCGTCCACTGGTGTGCCTGGTGGGTGTGGTGTAGTGTGTATCTATGATTTGATTTGCTGTTGGAGGCAACACTATAAGATAGGGACCCAGAACCATGAGGGACTTGGAATACTGCACGGAAGGGCAGCTTGTGCAGTACCCTGTGACGACCTGGTAGTCCAGGGGCGTCACATCTGCATTTCTACTGTCAGTAGTAGGGATACCTTACATGAATCTGTCACCAAGGGCCACAGGAATATCTTTATTATATATGAAGGGGGAAATCACCACCCAAATACCTTTCACAATCCGCCTATCCAGGTAGGGGATTAGCTTGATTATGTTGCATAGACTCACTGTGTTCTCTGCTATTGCTGTACATTTGTAATGTTATGTTACAGTCATGGCATCCCCTGATTGTGTGTGCACAGTAGCAGTGGCATTCCTGATTGTAATAATGTTGGCTACTGCCTGCCATTAATGATAAACATACTTATCAGGTGACTTCAAACTATTAAAGCGGTTGTCTATCACTGGACAACTCATTTTGAATGTTGCCAATGAGTAGCACTAAATAAAGAAAATATACTTACATCCCGGACTGGAGCTTTTGCGCTACCATTAAAGCTGTATCTAGATTTTTGCTATGTAACCTGAGAGCACAATAATGTAAGAGCAGAGACTCTGATTCCAGGGATATGTCACATCCTAGGGTGTGTTTTGCTATTTAAAACCATTCAGCGTTTTATCAGCAAGAGATTATCACTACAGGACAACTGGCCTTGTGCCTCCTTGTACAACCTTCTCTCCAGGACTGATTGGCATCTCTCACATTATATAATATACACAGTAAGCTGCGAATCAGTGATGTGTATGGTGTTTTACACAGCTAAGTAACAGAGCTCTGCTAGATCTGCAGCAGAGAAAACTGTGACTCTCATACAGTCAGGGCCAGAAATATTTGGACAGTGACACAAGTTTTGTTATTTTAGCTGTTTACAAAAACATGTTCAGAAATACAATTCTATATATAATATGGGCTGAAAGTGCACACTCCCAGCTGCAATATGAGAGTTTTCACATCCAAATCGGAGAAAGGGTTTAGGAATCATAGCTCTGTAATGCATAGCCTCCTCTTTTTCAAGGGACCAAAAGTAATTGGACAAGGGACTCTAAGGGCTGCAATTAACTCTGAAGGCATCTCCCTCGTTAACCTGTAATCAGTGAAGTAGTTAAAAGGTCTGGGGTTGATTACAGGTGTGTGGTTTTGCATTTGGAAGCTGTTGCTGTGACCAGAGAACATGCGGTCTAAGGAACTCTCAATTGAGGTGAAGCAGAACATCCTGAGGCTGATAAAAAAGAAAAAATCCATCAGAGAGATAGCAGACATGCTTAGAGTAGCAAAATCAACAGTCGGGTACATTCTGAGAAAAAAGGAATTGACTGGTGAGCTTGGGAACTCAAAAAGGCCTGGCCGTCCACGGATGACAACAGTGGTGGATGATCGCCGCATACTTTCTTTGGTGAAGAAGAACCCGTTCACAACATCAACTGAAGTCCAGAACACTCTCAGTGAAGTAGGTGTATCTGTCTCTAAGTCAACAGTAAAGAGAAGACTCCATGAAAGTAAATACAAAGGGTTCACATCTAGATGCAAACCATTCATCAATTCCAAAAATAGACAGGCCAGAGTTAAATTTGCTGAAAAACACCTCATGAAGCCAGCTCAGTTCTGGAAAAGTATTCTATGGACAGATGAGACAAAGATCAACCTGTACCAGAATGATGGGAAGAAAAAAGTTTGGAGAAGAAAGGGAACGGCACATGATCCAAGGCACACCACATCCTCTGTAAAACATGGTGGAGGCAACGTGATGGCATGGGCATGCATGGCTTTCAATGGCACTGGGTCACTTGTGTTTATTGATGACATAACAGCAGACAAGAGTAGCCGGATGAATTCTGAAGTGTACCGGGATATACTTTCAGCCCAGATTCAGCCAAATGCCGCAAAGTTGATCGGACGGCGCTTCATAGTACAGATGGACAATGACCCCAAGCATACAGCCAAAGCTACCCAGGAGTTCATGAGTGCAAAAAAGTGGAACATTCTGCAATGGCCAAGTCAATCACCAGATCTTAACCCAATTGAGCATGCATTTCACTTGCTCAAATCCAGACTTAAGACGGAAAGACCCACAAACAAGCAAGACCTGAAGGCTGCGGCTGTAAAGGCCTGGCAAAGCATTAAGAAGGAGGAAACCCAGCGCTTGATGATGTCCATGGGTTCCAGACTTAAGGCAGTGATTGCCTCCAAAGGATTCGCAACAAAATATTGAAAATAAAAATATTTTGTTTGGGTTTGGTTTATTTGTCCAATTACTTTTGACCTCCTAAAATGTGGTGTTTGTAAAGAAATGTGTACAATTCCTACAATTTCTATCAGATATTTTTGTTCAAACCTTCAAATTAAACGATACAATCTGCACTTGAATTCTGTTGTAGAGGTTTAATTTCAAATCCAATGTGGTGGCATGCAGAGCCCAACTCGCGAAAATTGTGTCACTGTCCAAATATTTCTGGACCTAACTGTAACTACTGCACCCAGTAAACTAAGTGATACATCGCTGGAATCAGGGTCTCTGTCCCTACTTCATGCTGCTGTCAGATTATATAGCAAAAATCTGCTGACAATTTCCCTTTACGACAACATTTTGCATGGTACTCAAGTTCCTCCCAATATTCCGAGAATATAACGAAAGGTTATTTGGCTTCCCATGAAATTGTGTCCCTTGTGTGTACCCAAGGTAGATTAAATGTGAGCCCCTTTAAGGTCAGGGACGAATGGAGAAAATCTCATATATGTTTGTATCATAAATGAAATCAGAAATAAGTCAAATAAATTTAAATTAAAAAAAATATTGGCTTAAAAATAGATTTATATGAAAATAGTAACACCAGCAAGAGTATGACGGCCACTATTCCCAAGAGGGTGACAAGCGGGAAGTGAAACTTATGTAGTCAATCACAAATATGAATTAAGTTTGCATTTACTTTAACCCTTACAGTGCTAGACAGGTACAATGGTAGAGAATAATCCTAGCTCTTTATTTAACCTTATAATATAAAGATTTGGCGCCATATGATTGTCAGGTCCCATGCTGCCCTTATCAGTAGCAGTTCAAGCACTATTGATTGAAGCTACAGTTGAGAAAATAAGGCTAAGGCTAAAGGGTGCTTCACACATAGCGAGCTCGCTGCCGAGATCGCTGCTGAGTCACGCTTTTTGTGACGCAGCAGTGACCTCATTAGCGATCTCGCTGTGTGTGACAATGAGCAGCGATCTGGCCCCTGCTGCGAGATCGCTGCTCGTTACACACAGCCCTGGTTCGTTTTCTTCAAAGCCGCTCTCCTGCTGTGACACACAGATCGCTGTGTGTGACAGCAAGAGAGCGACAAATGAAGCGAGCAGGGAGCAGGAGCCGGCGTCTGACAGCTGAGGTAAGCTGTATCCAAGATAAACATCGGGTAACCAAGGTGGTTACCCGATATTTACCTTAGTTACCAGCCTCTGCAGCTCTCACGCTGCCAGTGCCGGCTCCGGCTCTCTGCACATGTAGCTGCTGTACACATCGGGTTAATTAACCCGATGTGTACAGCAGCTAGGAGAGCAAGGAGCCAGCGCTAAGCAGTGTGCGCGGCTCCCTGCTCTCTGCACATGTAGCTGCATTACACATCGGGTTAATTAACCCGATGTGTACTGTAGCTAGGAGAGCAAGGAGCCAGCGCTGCGCGGCTCCCTGCTCCCTGCTCACACTGGTAACTAATGTAAACATCGGGTAACCATACCCGATGTTTACCTTAGTTACCAGTCTCCGCAGCTTCCAGACGGCGGCTCCGTGCAAGCGCAGCGTCGCTTGCACGTCGCTGCTGGCTGGGGGCTGTTCACTGGTCGCTGGTGAGATCTGCCTGTTTGACAGCTCACCAGCGACCATGTAGCGATGCAGCAGCGATCCTGACCAGGTCAGATCGCTGGTCGGATCGCTGCTGCATCGCTAAGTGTGAAGGTACCCTAAGACTAAGGCGGGCTTTGCACACTACGACATCGCAGGTGCGATGTCGGTGGGGTCAAATCGAAAGTGACGCACATCCGGCGTCACTTGCGATGTCGTAGTGTGTAAATCCAAATGATACGATGAACGAGCGCAAAATCGTCGTCATCGTATCATCGCTGCAGCCTCCGACATTTCCATAATGCCGGGGGAGCGACAAGTACGATGTAGTTCCTCGTTCCTGCGGCCGCACACATCGCTGTGTGTGAAGCCGCAGGAGCGAGGAACTTCACCTTACCTGCGTCCCGGCTGCAATGAGAAGGATGGAGGTGGGCGGGATGTTTACATCCTGCTCATCTCCGCCCCTCCACTTCAATTGGCCGCCTGCCGTGTGACGTCACTGTGACGCCGCACGACCCGCTCCCTAAGGAAGGAGGCGGGTCGCCGGCCAGAGGGACGTCGCACGGCAGGTATGTGCGTGTAAAGCTGCTGTAGCGATAATAATCGCTACGGCAGCTTTCACTATATATCGAACGTGCGACGGGGGCGGGACTATCGCTGCAGCATCGGTAACACATTGTTACCGATGTCGCAGCGTGCAAAGCCCGCCTAAGGCTAAGTTCACATTTCCGCTAAAATCTATCAGTCACAATCCGCTGCTCTTGTAAACAACGGAATCCGTTTAGCGGATTCCGCTGCTCCCATAGACTTGTATGAGCAGCGGATTGTGACTGATGATGCTGCGTTGCACCCTCCGTCCGACTGATCAGTCGTGGAACGACTGACCGCCGGGCGGGAGGAACGCAGCATGTAACGTTTTTTGAGCAGCGAGATCCGTCGGATTTCGCTGCGCATGCTCTCTGGCTCCCTGCACACGTCACCAGCTTTGGTTGGTTACCCGATATTTACCCTGGTTACGGTGCAAGGAGCCAGCGCTAAGCGGTGTAGGCCCGTAACCAAGGTAAATATCGGGTAACCAAGGTAAACATCGGGTGCTTTGCTGTTACCCGATATTTAGGCTGGTTACGTGTGCAGGGAGGCCGACACTTCCCCGCTCGGCCCCGCCCCCTCCCGCACTCCGCACATGTATGTACACACACACACACACACACACACACACACACACACCTGTCCCCAGCCATGCAGACAAGCACTGCCACTGACACCCTCGTCTGGCCCCGCCCCCCGCTCGGCTCCGCCCCCTCCCGCACTTTGCATGTGCACACACACACATACATACATACATACATGCACATACACACACTCACTCACACATACACTCACCTGTCCCCAGCCATGCAGACCGCAGCACTTCCACTGACATCCTCAGCGCCTGGCCCCGCCCCCCGCTCGGCTCCGCCCCCTCCCGCACTTTGCATGTGCACACACATGCATACATACATACATACATACATGCACATACACACACTTACTCACTCACACATACACTCACCTGTCCCCAGCCATGCAGACCGCAGCACTTCCACTGACATCCTCATCGCCTGGCCCCGCCCCCCGCTCGGCTCCGCCCCTCCCGCATTCAGCATGTGTGTATACACACACACACACAGACACACACACACACACACACACACACACTCACACTCTCTCTCTCTCACTCACTCACTCACTCACTCACCTGTCCTGCAGTCCCTGCGGCACTGACGTCCTCAGTGCCACGGCCCCGCTCGTCAAGCGACGCATGTGACTGATACAAAACAACGGAAATGTGAACTTAGCCTAAGGCTACGTTCACATGTCCGGTAATCATCCGTGAGAACGGACTCAGCACCAGAAAAACTTTTTTATCAGGCTAAAAAAAACCTGATTTCAAATTGATTTGATTCGTTTTTTTAACATTAAAGTCTTAGGAAAATGGATCCGTTAAACAGCCATCCATTTTTCTCTAATTTGAAAAGGATTCCTTTTTTTGCTTATTGGATCAGTTTCAAATGGAAAGAAACAGATGGTTATTTAACTGATCCGTTTTCCATAGACTTTAATGTTAAAAAAAACTTGATCCAGTTGAAATAAGTTTGTTTTTTTTTACTTTTTAGTCAACGGATTGCTGCTGGATTCATTCTAGTGGATGATTACTGGACATGTGAACATAGCCTAAACTACTAGGTGGAATCACTTTGCCCTTCTCCAAACACTGGGTAAGTTTACAATGGAATAAGGATCTCATTTCACCTACTAGAACTTTGTGGACATTCTA